>NW_007578158.1:291730-337107 GCF_000690725.1 Stegastes partitus | reverse complement strand
AGGGATATTTTCTGAACCACATGTAGTCGCATGTCACAATAATACGAAACATAAAATACTTAGGTATTAGGTATGTGCTTGGTCACAAAATGTTAAAGGTTGTTTTCATTGAATAACTAATTGAACAGGTATGAGAAGTTGTACCACAGAACCAAAAAAATATTGGTAGATAGTCTAGTCCAAGTGCAACAGTGTTTCAAAGCGGTTCTCCAAATATAAGGATTAAAAAAAATATTGGTGAAGGTTGCATTCTGCCTTCAGCCAGATTTGTCTCTGTTTTTCCCTAGTAGCGGTACATTTTTGGACAGCATTTTGCCAGTGGCTTCTTTGCTGCTGCTGCCATCGTCCCGTTCGCCTGAGCGCGACTCTCCAGTGAAGTTCTGAGGTGCTTTCCGACAGTTGCGGCCGCCCGATAACATTTTTGTTCTGGTCTTTGAATCGCCGGCAGAGCAGTGCTGCTGCTGGCTACCTTTGTTCTTATCAGCCCGTGCGCCATAGGCTGCTTGCAGATACAATAAAATCAGCTCATGTATTGTCTACTTTGCTGTGGTTTCTGTCGTTTCCATGGTAACACAGCAAGCCGTTGGTAGCCAGTTGAAAATCATAAAGTCTGCATGCAGTAGCACAGAAACCTGCACGCTCACTTGCCAGCAAATCATTTTGAGGGTCCAGGAATGGATATACAGTATAATGTCTGCAGCACATTCTTGGTATTCCTTAGTTTTTTTTTTTTTTTTTTTTTTTTTTTTCAAAAAGGGTAAGCTAGGAAAGCATCCTGAACTTCCTCCACTGGCTTCTCTCATTGGCCAGGAGTTTTTTAAAAAATTTTTTTAATCACACCATTGTCAAGAGGATACTACCACCTCATCATAGAGGAGAGGTTCACTTGCCTCTGTGACCCCAAGAGCTGTGTGATTTGAAGCATTAGCTACTTATAGATCCTGCCAGCACAAAGTGTTCCTAGGAGAGAGGCAGACACAGAACGGTTCATAGACCTTCACAGAAAGAGCATCTTCATGAATGGACGGAAACTGAGGCTGGCTGGTGAAGAGGGGCCTCTCGTGCCAGTCAGAGAGTTAACAGAGCTTGAAACCGATTTCAGAAAAAGCTGGATCATTCATTGTGAAGATCCACTTGCGGATTCTGTTTTCTGTGCCTGTTTTTTATGCACATGACATTTTTTAGACTAATTAAATGCCACACTTCTAAATCTCTAACCTCGACTCCACTGACCCTAAACACTGCAACACTAACAGCAATCTAGACAAACACTGCACAGCAGAATTATTTTTATGCAGATGATGTTGCATTACAATCAGGCAAAGAGTAAGCCACATTCCGCTTTTTTGTTTTTTTTTTTGCCTACATCAGTGCATTTTTGTTCCTTTCTCTACATATTTT
This sequence comes from Stegastes partitus, assembly GCF_000690725.1. Lineage (NCBI taxonomy): Eukaryota > Metazoa > Chordata > Actinopteri > Pomacentridae > Stegastes > Stegastes partitus. The sequence continues at coordinate 335,706 of NW_007578158.1, read as the reverse complement.
TTATAGAGTCCTCTGAATTGGCATTGATGGAGTGGCTCTATTAAGATGAATGATGAGGCCAGAATCTGTAAAAAATGTGGCCTAGCATTCTTGAATAGGGTGCAAATTCTTGCAGCCAGAAAACCTTGAGGAAAGTCTTCCCAGAGGAATGGCACGGCAGCCGTAGCAGCAGATTGTTACCCAGGGTTTTGGAAAGACCTCCTCCGTACACAAACATAGTTGTGGTGTCCACATACTTGCTTTGAGTGTTTGTGTCTATGTTCATAGAGACAAAGCAGCTGAGCCTATATAGGACAGAAGTGGATAATTCCATGTTTGTTTAAATTCTTGCTTCCATGTTGTATGGCTCTCAGACAAGCAAATAACGTATTAAACACAATTAAGGAGATCTAAGCCTTTTTCACATGGTATGATAAAGAATGAAAGATAAATACGGCTGGACTGCGGTCTTTGTTGACGGTGGCGAGTCAGTGAATGAACTTCATTACGTCCCCAACAAGTGTAAAGACACAACTGTGTGGTTTTGTGTGACTGTGTGTTTGCGCTGCACCTCCTGACCTGTGCACAGAGGCCCTGTGGGGACGGCAGTTGACTCCCCGATTGCTGCAACTCCCTGTTCCAGCCAAAACACAAGAAGCGCTAAAGTCACGGGTGCACATCACGGGCACAGCACTTCACTGCAGGCACAGGTCTCAACTCTCACAGAGATGCACAGCCCACAGCCTATGGGTGCCGAAACTTCTCAGTCGTACACACAAACACCGACCTGGAAGCAAGAATGCACTTTCTCTAGCAAGCACATGTGCTCACTTACAGGGTCTCATCACGGCGAGCGAGTCTCGGGGAAACCTCACAGTAAAAACGCGATGGATAGCAGTTGACAGCCAGCAGGAGACAAGTAACTGTTGGCTGTTTTTTTGTTTTGGTTGTGGGGGGAAGTAGAGGAAGTGGGGTGAGGTAGGGGGAAGTTGTTGCACTGCAGAGCGGCAGGGAAGGTAGAATGTGAATCAGCATGTGTGGTAGGTCGGCAAATTGGAAAGGAAGGTCGCAGATTCAGTTGATTTCCACCACTGACATTGCTTTAAAGGACACATTAAATCCATTCCAGGAGCCATGAAGTGCTTTTCTTCTTCCTAGTTTCCCCCTTCAACCTACATCATGTGTTCTGCTTGGTTTTTGTTTTCTAGATTTTCCCAAAAATCTTTTTCAGTATAAAGAAAGATGAATTTGCACAGTTGGTTTCACTGTGAGCAGCCTTGAACACCATACCTGTGGCAAGTTTAAATGACAAGTCTCCTTTTAAATGTTTGGATTCAGTTGGTTTATTTCAGTTTAAATATCTGCAGTTTCTGATGATGTTGATTTTAAGATAAGCTCTTGCACACTTCTCCTGACTCTTTTCAGTCTTGTTCACTCCTAAGTAAGTTTACAGTGTAACTGCTATGAACTGTCCTATTTCGTTCATTGCTGTAGAAAAGCCTGTTTGTGCACTGCCTTTATGATTGTAACACATCTGTTTTACCTTGAGCAAGACCAGAGACTGCAGTGTCCATTTGATTTTTGGTTCTGTTATGCTTTGGATGGCATTTTCCTGCAATGGCTGTGTAGATTCTCAGTCATCCAGGTCATGCTAATCCTAGGAACTTCAGGAGCTCGCAAGTGGATGTCTCTGTAAGGTTTTTAAAGATATTTCACCTCTCATCCAAGAGCGTTCCTCGAATCAGTTAGACATGAAGAAGCCTCTTTGAGAGATCAAACATCTTCAAAAACCAAAAAGAGGCGCCCACTTGCTTTCTACTGAAGCTCCTGGCATGATTTCGGTCCAGTTGTCTCCTTTGAGAGTCAGGTTACTGCAAATCAGTACAAATCCATTCTGAATGATCACATTTATCCTATGACGACACCTTTCTAGCCTGATGAGAGTGGTCTCTTCAAGGATCACTACCAAACCTCCATCCATAGGGCACAAGGGGCAGCTGAATGGTTGAAAGTGATGCGAGTCATATGCTTTAGCCTTATCAGTCACCAGATATAAACCTAACTGAACACCTTTGGACGATTTTGGACTGATGCGTTAAACACCACTCTCCACCACCATCATTAAAACACCAAATGAGGGAATATCTTTAAGAATTATGATGTTTATTCCTTCAGTAGAGTTCAGAAACTAAAATGCCAAGCAGCATTGATGCTGTTCTGGTGGTAAATGGTGGTCCAACACCTTACCAAGACGTTTTATGTTGGTTTTTCCTTTAATTTGTCACTTGTCTGTATATATCTGTAGTGCTATTGTAAATAATTCAGGGACAGTCGGGATTAATTAACTGTGACTCTTTGCAGCTTGAAACAATGAGTTTCTTGACATTTATTGCTTAAAACTGACAAATAGCATTTGGGTGTGGAGAACCAGGGTTAATTAATTATACACTGACTGTGTCACCTTAAAAAAATAGATTTAGTGTTTGTTTTTTAATGCAAGGACTACCTAACAATCTTGTTATTTACTGATCTAGTGGAAATATTGCCAACTGAATGATGCTTTGGAACCCTCTCAAACCCCAGAACTGTCTCCATTAAGCAAATGCCCGTCCGAGGTTTGCCCCTGTTTTAACTCTGTTTCTCTTCCCACTTTCCCGCTTCTGGTTCTTTGTCAGGTTCAGTTTCCACAATGACTCCAGTTGTTCTTTAAACTGTCAAGCAAACCCTCATTTTCCCAATAGATTTGACAGAGGCATCAGACAGAATTGCAGACTGAAATTGAGGCTTGTAGAGATTCAATTTAAATGCCAAAGGTGTCCTTTACATTGTACAATCAACATTTACTGCTTTATAATGAGACATTAAAGAAAAAAAAAAACTTGTCTATTGCCACTTCAACAGAGTCATCACATTGTGACTGCTTTTTTTTTTTTCTGGCCTTTGCAGACTTTTTGTAAGCTTTTAAGCAGAAGTGACACACAGTAGATCACAATTAAGCTGACAGCAGTGCTTTTATTCACCAGAGAGTAGAACAAGAATCCACTGACTGATCTGGTCAGTGACTCTGATGACTCAGTACATCAAGGATTTGGTGTTAAAAATGTGTTCAATCATGCAGTTAAAACCTTGAGTGTCTTATTTGTTAGGATGACGATGATAAAAAGGGTGATTTACTTTAATGTGTTCATCGCTTCTTCGTCTACCCATTTCATTTGTTGCAGCGGCAACTTTTATATAATTTATTGCAATATTTAAGCCACTTTAAAATATCCACATAAATGCTCACATTACACACATAATCAATAACAAATTTGTTTCATAGCGGTTCATTAATGTAAGCTTGAACTTTAAAGCCTTTGCATTAAGTCTGGAGTTTGCTTTAACAGTTACTAAGAACAGATTACCACTGCACCAATGCAGTTTTTTTTTTTTTTATAGTAAAATTATTTCCTAAATGATTCCTTTTGCTGACTTAAGCAAAAGACTGATGTGCTTTGAAGAAAAAACTGCACAAAATCTGTCATAAATTAGTTAGTGCTTCCACAAAAATCACCAAATTGTACGAGGATGAAAACCAAGCTGTGACATAAGACGTTCTTGTGTTTCCGTCAGGGGCAACTGAGACAACAAATTTCCCAAAGGATGGCGCTGATTGCGAGAAAACAACATTTTTTTGTCATAGACTGATGTGAAATGAACAAACGTTCTTAACTGGAACAGTCAACGGATGGATAGGACTTGATTGCTATAATCTCAAAAGGAATTCATTAACACAACACATTTCAAACACCCAGTTTCATCCTTAACAGCCTGTGAGTTAGCACGATCAATAAAGGGTGTCTTTATATGGAAATGGGGGGGGTCCCCGCCATGTTTAATTCAGTGCTCTCTGTGATTTCTCAAGTTCCCTCTGGAGAAGTGAAGCCTTCTCACTCTGCTTTGAAGGCAGTCACCAGAGAGCGACTTGATGTCATCTGTCAGGGCTCACTGAAGCCATCTGGGTGGCTTGTGTTAGCCTATTAAAAGCCCTTTATGTTGGGATTTTCAGCATTTTTGGCAGGTACATCTATCATGCTTTCACTGACCTCAGGGATGCTGCTGTATTGATTAGCTGACCTACTTCCTTGTTTTTGAGCCAACAGGATAACCCAGAAAACTTTCAAGCTACCGCTGGCATGCTGGAGATGGACATGAGCCGTGAGCGGGAGCAAGATTTATGATGGGCGATAAGAAAAGACTTAAGTTGCAGGATTCTTTTCTGGTTATGACAAATAGCTACGATCGCTATCAAACATACCTTTTCTGTTTGGTACTTTTTACCGCAACAGTATCATTAGTCTGTATTCCTGATAGGTTGGCAGTATTCCTGTCTGCCTCTTCCTGGGACATTCTATATCTAAAGACTGCCTATAGCACTTTAGAGATCCCATTTGGTGTTGGGATGATGGGGCAGTTAGCTGGGATTTGGCCTCCCATTCAATCATGGAGCCGTATTCACTTCTTGTAAATCGATCCACCTACTTTGCTTGGATTACTGAGCTTTGATCCATTAAATCATGAGGATGTCCAATGGCCAGGTCTTAAGATAAAACCTTTCAAGTAAAGGCAGTGGAATTACCTTGAAAACAGCCTTGATCTCATGGGGTTAACCAACTTCTGATTGCTAGCAGGTCATGTTTAAAACTTTATCCACATGATTTTCTGTCACTGCTCGCCTTTGGTCACACTATGGCAGTATATTTTACTGGGAAAAACACCAAGACACCCTCTCTTGGAGTTTTGTAGCATGGGCTGTAGCTTGTCTTGTGAGCCAACATGGGGGATAGCCTTGGGGAGGATGTGAGGGGAAATTTATTCTTATAACTCAGTCAATACATACACTTCTGGAAGCATGAGCTTACTTTTTACAAGGATAAATGCATCTCCAATGGTCACTGCAGAGCCAGAAGTCATTGAAAAGAGACTTGGATACATTCAGCTCATACCTCATTATGTTTCTTCAGCATCAAAAATAACTCAGCAGTAGTCTCTGTATCAATGGTCCATGTGAAGTGGGCTGAATTGATAAATCCACCAATATCATCGGACTACGTGAATGTCCTAATCCTCAGCTATGCTTCAAAACACGGCTGCATGATTGCGGCAAAAATAATAGTCAAGATTATTTTGATCAACACGGACATAATGGTTATTTATTGATTTTAGTTGCAAAATATCCAATATCATTTAGATTTCATTTCACATTTGTGTTTGCTTAGTTACTTTCACAAGAAACGGAGCACTACGTTCACTTTCATGTTGTGCTACATTCCTGCTAATGTACACATTTTTGCAACAAAACAAGACTTAAAAAATCTTCACCTGAACTTAAAACATCTCCTAGACCTAAGTAAATATAAATAAAATTGTATCCAAACACCTCACCACGTAAACATCTGCCCTTCAACAGACACTGCAATTTACCAGTGTTCCCTAAATGCGTCACATGCAGGCTACAGTGGAGTTTGGTGGCACAGAGAAACCTCTAGCCTCCGCTCAGTTATTGCAGTGCAACAGTTCAGACAGCGACAAAAAGCGTCATCGAAAAGAGTGAAATAATTTGTTAAAATGTCAGATTCACCTGAAACCAGATTGTATCTACGTACCCTGGTATCTAAGAGCAGAGTATTTGAAACACGAACATCACAGTTCATCATGTTCCTTTTAATTGTGGATTTCCAAAAATTGTGATTAATATTTATTTAAAGGGTGCAGTCCTAATTCAAAGCAGTATCTTGATTAATTTTGCTCCACAGTTTGGCAGATCCTGTCTAACAAATTTTTTATTTTGTCAGTTGTGACATTAAACTGGGGGACAGTTTAAAATGGCCTGTGCAAATTTTATTTTATTTCTTTAAAAAGAAGTTGATGAAGCTGTGACAAACCTACTGTCATGCCCCAACAGACACTAAACCTTTAGTCAATGTAGTTCAGTTTTATTGATATAGCACCAATTTACTCATGGAGAGAAACACAACAAACCCAAACAATTCAAAGGAAGAAAAACGTCCTTTCATTAGGAAAAAAAATAAATAAAAAAATCCAGCGTAACCAGGTTCAGGGAGGGTGGCTATCCGCCTTGACCGGTTGGAGTGAGGGTGAGGAAGAGAGAAAAGAGATGCAAAAATGGATGCAAAATCCATCCTAAGTTGAGACAGCCATTAAAAAGTGCAGAATTTTGCATGTGAAAAGCATCAGATACAAAAAAGGTCCTTACTGTCTGTAGCGGTAAACCTTCAAAACACAATACTACGTTCAAGGCCAGTTAAAGCAAAGGAAAAACATGGGAGTTTAACTGAAATCAGTACAGCATTTTGATATTTTGCAGCTCTTTTTTAACCATAGCAATGTTACTTTCTCCTGTTGTTTTCCTCCCACTTCAGTGTGAAACATCAATACTGTTACTGTGGGAGCTGCAGTTTAAAATGATTCACGGTGATTTCTAAATGTTTACAGCGTCCTGATGCACAATAAAGCCTCACTGAAAAGGGTGTAAACACAAATCGGACTCCTTGTTCATTATTTACAAGAGCTTTCCGGTAAGACGGATCAACAGAATGTCTGTGCAGTAAAAAAACGACTGCACGGTGAAATATTTACACCAAATGCACGGGATTGGTCTGCTGGTCCTCTGTGACTGCAGCAAGTTAAAGAAGTCAGGGATGGTTGGAGCTCGAAATACAAATGAAAATAGCATTATAAAGGTCAAATTCAGCAATCAGGGACGCCTGCATTGGGAATCCATCAGTCATTGTGGTTCTGCCTAATTAAGTTGCTTTTGTAACAACGTTTGACCGCACACCACTGGCAGTCCACAGTATCTCAATTTGGCACCGTTAAAGGCGTTTTCCATTACAATATGCATGAGATCATCCACTGTGTAGTTTATGCGCTGAGACATTAAAGGAGTAGTGCTCTACTGTACAGGAGTCTCTGATAAACATTAGGCAGCAAACAAGTGTAATAACCTGAAGAGAATGGAGCAGCGTGAAAATGCAGCATAGGCTTTATTTCCTAAGCTGATGTTTCCTAAGCTCTCACTGTACTTCTTTGCTGTCTGGCGAACAATGAGCTGCAACACTTTCTGCAGCATAATCACAAAGCAACATGCTCCCAGGAAGAGACACTTCAGCGCTGCAGATGAAATATTTGTAGATCAAAAAAAAAAAAAAAAAACCCAAACTGTCTTCGTAAATTGGTTGACAATGGCCATTTTTTACCAGGCGAAGAATTATATCTCCCCTCCATCCTCACACACTTAGACACACACACTCTCTCTTTGTCTGTCTTCTTCCATCATGGCCGACGGCTGGGTGAGGCCTTTAATATCTGAGGCGTTTCACAAACCAGGAGTAGTTCTTTTACCTCATTCCAGGCCTTCGCCACCCGTCGCAGCCTGAGCACGATATCAGGAATATTTCTCTCTGCCATCGCCTCAATATCTCTTTCCTCCCTCTTTTTCCCCCTCCCTGCCCTCCATTTCCTGTATCTCATTCTTCCCTCTCTGCTGCTCCGCTCATTATATGGTGCACTTACTGTAGTTTATTGCTCCAACGGCTTTCTTTCAAGCTCTCGGCTTCGCTCTTTCTCTACAAATGCGTCTGAATGTAGACGTGGACATTTGAGCATTTTCGTTCCTTCTCCCCATGAACCATTTTCATTACTTTTTCACCAACGCTACTGTACATGCTTTCTCATCTGCTGTGGTTGGTGTGCTTCTTTCTAGGAATGAGAAGTTCTCATCTTCATAATCCTCTGTGTCATCTGTTTCCTCACTCTTACGAACGGATCGAGCGCTGCAGAAATGGAATTAAAGGAGGGAAACAAGAAAAGAAAGGTTAGAGAGTCAGGAAAGATGCAAGGGAGGGAGCATGACGTCAAAAAGTCTTCTGGTTCACAGCAATGACAACAGTATGGGATGTTTGAGGGAAAAAAGCCAATCTGGGGAGTGGGTGACAGTTATGGATTGTGTGTGCAATTGATTGCAAAGGAGAGTGTGTTTTAGTGTTCATATCCTCCATACATGTGTGTCTCTCAGTGGAGGTGCATGCAGTGTATATTTTGGACTGCAAACTTGACAAAACCTGCAAAAAAACAAAAACACAAAACCACAAATTTCCCCAAACAAATGCAAGATTGTGTCTTCTACAGACATGACTAAAACTTAGATTATAGCCTTCATTTGACTTGACAGGAAAATTTAGTGTATCGATGAAAACAATCTAAGAAAGTGCAATAAAGACAGGCTCAGTAAATAAATGATGAAGTGTTCGAAGCACTTCGCTTAAATGTTGCTCAAGTTTCTGAAAAACAGCTGCGGATGAAAACGTCAGATGTGTGTGGAGATGGAATGCTTCTCTAATTAGTACAAGAAACCTAAAAGCTAGAGATTTTCCACATTGCTTTTGTGCAATTGAGATATTTTCTGGCATTCTTGTGACTATGTCTTCTTCTTCTTCTTCTTCTGTTTCAGCGACAGCCAGTAATAATAATTAGACAAATTGTTTGTCGCAATGAGCTGGATGGAAATGAGGATTTTCTTTTGCAGATTTTCAGAAAATTTGTTCACAATATGTTTTGGATGGAAACTTGGCAAGAATAAGGGTGCATGGATTTTATATTCCCTCTCGCTTTTATTGCATTGATAAGACGGTGGAAGTTACGCATTTTTTACTTGTATTAGTACACTGGAGTCAAGAAATTTAATCACAGCCCTGAGCAGAGATCTAATGAGTCACGACAACAGAAAAAGAAGGCCTGCTGGTGTGCGTTAGCTTTTAAAAAGTCTGAAAAATTATTTTAGTTTTAGGAAAAAATGAAATAAGGGGGCCAGTAAGTTTAGATTTTACTTCCGCTCATTTTAGAATTTGTAGCACTTCACATATAGACAGGCCAGGAGACAGAAGTTCATTCCCTTATTTTTCCCCCTGCATCATGCTGACCTAAATCTAAAAACAAAAAAAACAATTGCAGAAAGCTTCACAACCCTAAAATAAGCAGTGGTGGAGCCAAATAATTTTTGCATCCTGGCTTAGGCTCACATTGTTGTGGCACAATGTTGCAAATTGCTGTTGGCCAAGTAGTCTTTTTTTTCCCCTTCCTTATTTGCTTATGCAGGTCTCGTGGGACACGTTTCGACTATAATAAGCTTTTTTTAATGTAACCCTCAATTGATTAAAATATGTAATGGTTGATTAAGCTCATCAGATTACAATTAAAATTGCATAACGGAAGCACATGTAGGACAATTATGTCAAAAAGTGTCCTTGTTCAGCTCAGGACACCCACCTTGTTGAGACGACGCATTATGTCCATCCAGCGTTTTGTTCCTTTTTTTTTGGGGGGGGGGGGCTTTAGGTTCTGCATCAGTTTCACATTGTTCAGCAGTTTGTTCCACTTGTTTCCCAAGTTCTTTAAAGCAGGTTTCACTCTTAGAAAGTCTGATTAAGCTGTGGTGTTTAATACAATCCACATCTAAACCAAAATCATACACACTTTAACTAACAACACATCCTTCATTTACATGTAAAAACATGCATTTATTCATACTGTCTGTACTTTGTAGCTGATCAGAACTGCTGTGAGTTTGGTTGTACAGTTAAAGTACATCTGTAAGGGAACAACAGCTGTAGATAAATAGTTCCACAGAAACATTCTGGCAGAAAAACAGTCATAATACCTCTAAACAGCCTTTACTATTGGCTGTGTAGGGTGACCAGAATTTAGTCAGTGGTCATTTGGGTCCTTTGGTGCCACCACCCCTTAAAATAAGGCACACTTGTTGAACCTAATGTCATTTTTTTTATAAGGCAGCAATCTGCCAGATTTACAACTATATTAAAATTTACATGAATAGATTATCCATCTCACTTGGCTGCATAATGTTTCCTATAAAGACATTTAACCAGTTCAATAAAAATACCTACAATGTTTCCGTCTCCTTGGTAAGACACATCACTGGAAACTAGTGTAAGCATTTAATGCAAGTGGTTATTATTGATTATTTGGATTTTTAAATAAAGACTTTAATCTCACCACAATAGCGATGCGTGCACAAACAGTATACATACAGAGTATTATGTGGAGAACGCTGTCCAACATGTAATTTATGTACCCTGCTCTCATTTCTTTAATTTCTGAGTGCACATGAGCTGCCTGGAGTTTTTCTTCAACCACTTGGTACTTAAATCTGGCCAACCATCCGTTTCTGCTAAAAGGTCCTTGCGTTGTGGAATGGAGTGGTAAACAGCTTGCCCGGCCGTTGATCGCACTGCGTCAGAGGACATCTGCATAAAGTTGAGCCTTTCTCAACTGTCAGAGCTCAGCAGGGGCTGAAAAACCACATCTCAAACGCCATGAGCAGCGGCATCCATATGTGTGAAGATGTAAATCTTCCAAGAGCGAGATACTGTTTCTTGGAATTGCCCTTTTCGCAATGTGAGGCTCGTTTCTAAAAAGAAAAGGGGGAAAAAAAAAATCGAAAGTTTGCAGCGTTAGTGTGTGGATATGTGTGTGTGTTTTGTGTGTGTGTGAGTACAAGTGCTATTTAGTAAGTGAAATGTGTGCGTTTCAGCGCCTTGGCTTGCATTTGTAGAAGCCTGAGGGGAGAAGTGGGGAGAAGGGGGGTTAATTAAAGTGAATGGAATGAGAGAGTGTGTAATGGAGGGTAGTGAAGGCAGGAGGAAGGAAAGATGGAGTGTGTGTGTGTAGGTAGTGTTTACGAAGTGTGTGTGTGTGTGTGAGACATTTGGCGAAGCTCAGTGGCGTGAGGATGACACATTGACTTACACTGTTTACATCTCCTTAAGTTCCAGCACACCCAGTCGAGGCCTCATCTGGCTCACGTCCTGGCCCATATTTCATTCACACCCTAAGATGGACATACACACACACACACACACACACACACATCATCCTGGAGCACATGCTCTAAAACGATCTTGGTGGTTGATTTGCTCCACCCAGCAGACGAACATGGCTTTGAGTTACAGCCTTGCTTACATCATCCATTGATAGATGAATGACCTTTGAGTGAAAGATGGTTGTTTTGTCATTTTCATCCTATGGCCTGTGGTGTCATAGTAAAACAGTGGTGTTGATGGTTCGTTTCCATGGCAGACATCTTGACTTGCCAACAGAAAAAGAAGCACAGGTGGAGCTAATATCAATACTAGTGGAATAGGAGTTCCAGTTAATCATGACAGCAACTGTACGAAGGAAACAGAACGCAGCCTTGAATGATGGAGTCAGTGACACCAGTACTCATACTTGACAAACGCTCATTGTAGTTACATGCACCCAAGAGTCCTGAGGGCTGTACTACGAAGCCAGATTAGTGGGTTAGCGAGGCACGTTGAGCCTAAAGTCAGAGTTTTCAGTGTCATGAAGGTGGCTCACCTGTAATCTGCTAGATCACCATGGTAACTGATGGTGTGGAACTAACCTGGTCCGGAGCAGGTTGTGCTCAGAGTTTCAGATTTAAATCCACTGTTTCCTGATGATTCTCTATAAGTGATACAGATTTTCAGCTGAGGTAATGTGTTTTTTTTTTCTGCAAACCAGTTGAGCTTTACTAATATCACTAAATAAAGCCGTGGAGTTACAGCGTTGCACACTGTATGCAGTGCCATGGGAACCAGACGTGTGTTTAGTTGGTGGTGCAGAAATCACATTAAATATGTTTTTTATGTTCTGATTTGCTGCTAAGTCTGTTTAAACTGCTGGTACTGCAGATAGTGAAACACATTAGAAAATGGATTATTCTGCTGGTATTTATTGGAGAGAATATCAGCAACAATCATTTCAGTTTGATTTGTCCAAAATGTAATTGATATCCTACATTATGGGACAGTGTCAGACCTAAATGCACTTCAATGCATTTAAATATGTATATGTGAAGTTTAAAGATTAGCAGGTTTAATGTGCAGCTGTCAGAAATTAGCAGCTGCATTCATCAGTAAAATAAATGTATGACGCACGTTTAAAAGTTTTCTACCGGCATTCCCGTCTTGCATCATTTGCACGAGTGGCGCTTATAGTGTTTCTATTCCTCATTGTTCTTCATTACAACAATCTGTCTCTGACTGAAGCCGCCGCACACGATCGTATCGTTTTGTGCAGGCAAAAGAGTCAAATGATGCGTTAAACGCCTCACTTTTGTCTGAGTCTGAAGCAAGAAAGTCAGAGCTAGCAAAGACAGTTCAGAACTGCATTCGTTATCTTTGACTGGAGTCTTCAGATGGATGAAAAAACGAGATTTCCGAGAAACAAATGTGGAATATTTAGAGACACTAAAGTAACCGCAAGATCCTGTGTTCACTAATATTGTGGTTGTTGTTGATGAGATTGCATAAATACATCTGGTTGAGACAAAAATGCTGCAAAAGATATCTTGTGTTTTGAACGAATGGAAATTCATTTGCTGCAGGAATTAGGTACAAATGCAGATTTCTTTTTGTCAGTGTAGTCAAACATTGCTAAATAGCTTTCTGAAGCTCTGTGTAGCTGCAACAATGTCAGTTTCACTAAAAGCCATGTTTACTATGTGCAGAAAAATGTTTGAATACACCTTTCTTCTATGAGATGTAGCGAAGCCAGCGGTATACACTTTTTTTTTTTTCACAGCAGGCCATTTCTGGAATAGTTAATAATTCATTTTATTTACACCTGCTGCGATATATCAAAATGTCTGCCACGGAAAAAGAGCCTGTACTAAAATCTTTAAGTGTGAGATGGTGGAATCGCCAATCCACATGCATGTATGTGATTGGGTCAGCTAGTTGCCAAGCAGCTGATGAATGAGAGCTTGATGGAGAAGCATGAATGAAGCAGTAGTTTATGTAAATGAAGCTAAAAGAAGAGAATGTCCTTTTGAATGTAACGCATATTGAAAATTACATTGTACCCCAAGTACAATTTGTACAATCACAACTGGAACTTCTGCTAAGGCAACACTGTGGGTACTCTGCGCTCTATTGCATCAGCCTTGATTTCTCTTACGACGACACACACACACACACACACACGCAGAAAAATCATTATTTGCAGAGTTTCTGTACAGTAAAGGGACCTTAAGCCCCCCTGCTTGTTATGAAGCCGGGAGCCGTTTGCTGCGAGCGAACAGAACAGGACACACAGCAGGTCGCTGCCTGTAATGATGGTCCGCAGGGCGAACGCTGCACTGCACACTGCTGATGGCTTTCTACATGCGTCCGTATGACGTGTGGGTGTAATTGCATGTTGTGTGTGTGTGTGTGTGTAAGCGTCCGTAATAGTGTGTGTCCACGTTCACGCTCCGTTTCATGCGCCCTGTTCGTTTGTCCGTGCCTTTGATATGCTGATAAGTATGCATGCAGTGTATTTTTTTTGTGCGTCCTAGCTTGTGTGTGTGTGTGTGTAGCAGCGTGTAAGTGCAGATTTATAGGCATGCCTCCGTGCTCTCCAATGATGTGGGACTGAGCCATGAATCAGCTCAGCCTGTAATGAATTCTGATGGCCCACAGGAGAGGAAGAGGGGAGGAAGATGAGGAGGGGGTGAGGAAAGAGAAAAGGACACAGAGGCGAAGAGGGGAGGATGGTTTGAACACTGGAAAGGCAAAAAAAAAAAAAAAAAGAGGAAGAAAAGGATGGAAGGGAAACAAATTGAGATGATGGAGGAACATTGTGGAGCTGCATGGGTCCGTAGATTGATCACGAAAAACACAATTTAGTCGTCACACTCAGGGGTTTTCTTAAAGAAAAACACCAGTTTGTGCTCCCCCTTCTTCAATTTGTTGCGTTGTTTTTTAATGCTGTTACCAGAGAAACTGTACGTGCATCTGCATTTTTAACTCTGCTTAATAAACATAAAACCCTGATTAGGTTTTCTTCCCAAATGTGGTTTTAAATGAGTGATTTTATTCAGAAAGCTCTCAAAAAAAAAGGCTGCAATTTAAAAAAATTAGGGTGGGAAGTAAATATTAAAGGTATTACGCTTCAGGTCCATAGCTGTGAATCACACTTTATTGCAAATTTTCCAACATTTCTTAAAGAGTTTCATGTGACGTGATACATTTTTACTGCTTTCCACACACCCAGTCATCTCCATTCACTACTATACTTTTTTAGAAAAAAATGGCTCCAGAACATCAAGATTGTCTTATTTCTTTTCACAGTGTGTCACCAAAATAATACATAAATCATAGTAAACATGCTAGAACGATGCACAAAACCAGCATTGTGTACCTAAGAAGAATGCCGTAGTCATCAGCAATGTTAGCTTATGCTGTTTGACAAACTGTAATGCCACCATGGAGAAGGTCCAGCAGGCTGTATCATAAGAAGAATGGCAGATATGTAAAATGAAAAACAGTGAGTATATTTTTAGTCCACAGGCCCTGTGCTATACTCCTTCCTCACATACAGTGCAAAGCAGATGATCATTGACTTGCTCTGTCAATCACCCTCTCCCATTCAGTACCATTTTATATTGATCCAAGCACACACTCCATTGTGTTCATTTGAAGTCCATTTTGCCTCATGGTGAAACATAAAAAACAGTTATATACATTAGGCTGCAGAACACAGTTTTTTCACATAACATGGTGTATTCTCTATGCATGTACATGGAATTCAAATGAAATTAGGTCATACACTCATTAGCCACTGCAATAAAACCACCTTCTGAATATTTTATAGGTCCCCCTTGTGCTGCTGAAACAGATCTGAACTGTAGGGCCACAGATGCATGACCTCTGGAGGTGTCCTGTGGTGGTTTGGCTGTGGACCTTTTGGGTCCCTTGGGTTGTGGGGTTGGGCCTATGTGGGTCAAGCTTATTATGTAGACCTCATTTTTCTCAATCAGATGGGCTCTTGGTCATGTTCCTCTAGCCGCTCCTGAGAAGTTTTTTTAATTGTGGTGGGGCACATTGTCCACATCGGGGAAGCTCACTGATCTCTGTGAGTGTCGTTATAGGTGGAAGTGTGATTGGTCTGCAGCAATGTTGAAGTGGGTGGTACATGTCAAAGTAGTATCCAGGAGCCTAGGTTTCCCAGCATAACATCGGACTGTAACAAGACTATCAAAGTTTTTCAATTCATCTGCCTTTGGTTTTATTGTTGTGGCATAATGGCTTTACATCTGAAACCCTTTACTTGTAGAAGCTACACTTTTTAATTATAATGGGTATTCTCTGTTGTATCACAACATGTTATGCAAATCTGTCAAAAAAATGATAAACTATTCATTTAAAAAGCAAATAGATTACCCCATCCCAATTTATTTATTTTTTTCAAATTAACATAATAAAGAAATTATGCTAATTAACAAATCTACCGAGTTTCAAGCATAAAACAAAAGCAGATAAGGAATTTGAGTTGGTTCCCTAATGTCCACCAGCAGCACCAAAAAAAAGAAAAGAAAAAGCATGATTAAACCTTACGTTCATGTTCCGGCAGCACTTGGGAAGCTTAGAGGACTGAGCTTGGATAAATGCCTAAAAAGGTGAAGGACAAAGACACATTTCCTAATATATTCTGATGAAACCATGATTTTTCACCAGCCTCAACCTAACCACACATGGGACGCAGCATGTTAACCTGTTTTCTTGTGTCCTACACTGCGGGTGCCATCAACAAGCTGTTCTCGTTTGCAGGGCGTCAAAATCTGCAGTTTTGTCAAAGCTGCTGATGTCTCAAAGATCTGCACAAGATGTCCGTTGTCACAGGTGCCACACCCGTAGGCGTGTAGTGTAAGGAGTTTGGAGGGGTGGTGGTGGTGCACGTCACAGCATTTTCACCCAATAGACTGGCTTATCTCCTGTGTTCACTTTTTGTTATTTTGTCAGTTAAGCTTTACTCACTGTTTACGTTCGTGTATTTCTTGCGTTTTGGCCAAGTTTAGGAAAGAGGTCTTGTTTTGGGTTAAGATACACCCTTTCACAATGTTAAGCACATGTCACAAGGCAAGCTTCTCGTTCCCTGAAAAGGAGCAGTGTTGAAGATACCAGCAAAGATGATCTGGTGACAGACTCATGGTGTCCTTTTCTAACATTCACAGATTTTTAAAGATCAGTGGTGGTTAGCACTGTTGCTTCGCAGCAAGAAGGTCGCCGGTTCACGTCCTGGTGAAGACACCTGGGATCTTTCTGCGTGGAGTTTGCATGTTCTCCCCGTGCAGCGTGGGTTCTCTCCGGGTTCTCCGGCTTCCTCCCACACAGTCCAAAAACATGTTGAGGTTAATTGGTGATTCTAAATTGTCCGTAGGTGTGAATGTGAGTGTGCTTGGTTGTCTGTCTCTAAGTGTAGCCCTGTGATAGACTGGTGACCTGTCCAGGGTGTCCCCTGCCTTCACCCTGAGTCAGCTGGGATAGACTCCAGCCTCCCGCGACCCTAGTGAGGATTAAGTGGTGTATAAATAATGGATGGATGGATGGTTCTCCCTGCATGTTAAAATGGTGCCCAGTACACTCGAATGTGACACTATGGAGTCCTGACAAAAGAGCCATGTACAATGAAGTGGGTCTCCTTCTCAACCTCCTTCCTACCTTCCTAGGAAACTTATGGTTAATAAATATTCCACTACCCAAATTGCAATGGATAAACTATATCCAGGACCTTGGAGACTTACATTTAATTTAAGTGGACTTTCTTGGAGTCAGAGTTGTGGAGAAACATCACAACGCACCTTTGAAACCTAGAACAGCTAAATGTGTTTGAAGATCCACCAAGAAGTATAAGAAGAAAGCTTTAATTTCACAATGAATATACGAGTTCAACTTTCTCTACAGCAATAGCTATTCTTTTTGAAATTATGACTAACATTTACTAGAAATGTATAGAGAACAGAGCAGAGCTGATTCCTGCTGTGGCAGCAGGATGGGCTGCAGCGCAGGCATGAGAGCAGCGAGAAATATTCCCATAGAGAAAAATGTACAGGAACATAAAACTCCTGGGTGCCATGAGTAGTTGTAATTAATACGCGGGGGAACGGCCACGCTCGCTCTGGCCCTTAGAGCAGGAAGTTCAAAGCCCCTGAGGATGTGCAGTGTACTCAGCTTTGTGGGTAAGCTGACCTAAATTGATGTTGATTGATCATAGTGTAGACTCCCGACTGCTTCCCTGCTCATCTAACACCCGTCTGCTGCTGCATTTCTACATATCCTCATCGCACTCCTTCTCTTCTCCATCCGACTTCAATATATTCTGCTTTTGCTGCATATTTTGTCCTTTTCTGCTTTTCTCCACCCATGAGATGTGGCTTTGTTGCAGAGAGACTGTCAGTGGTGGTCATTGCTCCTTTTTAGCCTCATAAATCCGAGTATCCACAAGCACACACTCGCATACAGCAACAGATCCAAGCACAGAACAGAAAACACCATGTATACAGGAGTATGTGTAGTGCATCTGCCGTGTTGTTCACATGTGAATGTGAAGCATTTGCATGTATGTGGTTTGACAGTTTCTAAAGGGTTTGGTATTTGCAGTTGCAGATGTTTCAAATGCTCCAGGACTGGTGCATCCCTTTGCGTCTCAGGCAGCAGAATACTGATTGATGATCAATCATGCATTAGCAGCCTTCACACAAGCACAGGGAGAAAAAATCCATCTCACCAGCACTGCAACGTGCTAAACTCACAATGTGCTTCAGCATCCACCTCACAAGCAGCCGCTTTGACAGCGTTCCTTGTTCTCCTCCCTACGGAGGATGTTTGTGTAGGATGCGTTTGTTTTTTTCCAACAACAGCTTAATTCACATGCAGGTTTTGACACAATCACAGCTGGTCGTTTTAGATTTCCCATGCTGGTTTTTATTATTAAATGTACAGTCCAGCAACAAAAAGCAACAAAAATTCGTATTCATCTTACATATGACTCCACATGAAATAACCTGCAACAACAGTTTAAACTGATATCCATAAAGATTTTCCTTTTTCCTCTCTCAGTTCTTCTTGAAACTACTTATATCTGGAATTTCGGCAGCAGCGTTACACCAAAATTTATAGTGAAATATTCCTTTTAGCAGCATTGCAGAACTCAGCAGATGTTCCTGCAGATGCCAGGTAAATTTGCATAAATATTTTCACATTCACAATTCAACTTTAGTGAATGTTCGCACTCAAATTAAACCATTAAAACTGATCTTGGCACTGCAAGGTGGTACAGGGCGTCCAACACAGAGGTGCTGTCATTGGCTCTTAGCTGCGTTTCACCATTCATTTTTAAATCAGCTGGAGTGTAACTGCTCCACAGGGACATGACATGGTTTACAGCCAGTTAAGACAGGAGTGAATGCTGCAATTATGTCCCTTTTGAAATCTGGTGTTTATCATCATTACGGTTTGATGTTAACTCATTGTTCAGGTAAAGAGCAAGTTACCACTGTCAGCTGATGTGCACATGTTCCTGGCTTGCTCACTGCGATTGCTGGCAGCAGTAGGTACTGCCTCTTTGGGCTGGTTCTATTCTGCTGTATTATGGTGGGCTGGTAGAAATAGTAGGTGGTAAACTTAGGTTGTAATGTAGAAATGTGGATTTGTAATCTAAAAATTACTAGTTTGAGACAAGATTCGGGCATCTCCTTCTTTGCAGTTAGTTCGTTGTAGATCCTTGACATAGATAAACAAAAGACAAAGTCAAACTACCAGTTAGAACATTTTGTTCCGCTCTATACATGAGTTAGAGCAGAATATACATTTCAGGGAGATTTTTGCATGAGACATCCTGCAGGAGCTCACTTTGGAGGTGGACTGTAACCTGCCCACTCAATCAGAGGTTAGAAATGGTTCTGGTACTTTTTCTGTACCATGTTTCCACTGGGATAAATGAAAACTTTGGGTTGTTTGTTTGGGTTGGTTGCTGGTGTCCACAGGATCTGTCACTTCTACGCTTCCCATTCATTGCCTCTGTGAGCCGCCCTGCAATGCATTCTGGTGACGTCAAGTTGCATTTCGAGAGATGGGGCCATCTATTGTCTGCATCTCCTTTACATAAAGTCTGAGCTACTTTATGCAAATGAGGAGCATTAAGTGAGACCTGATGTTTCGAAAAAAAAAAAAAGCTTCAGAAAAACTCTTAAACTAACCATTATTGATCTAAAATAAAGGCTGATTCGAAAACTGCGTGGCATATTTCTCACCTCAGATGTTTTCAGAAACACATGTCGCTGAACTGTTGATGTAAATGAAAGACAGAGTTTTCGAAGAGCCACAGTGTTGTTCTGGTTTGAAATCTAGGAGCAGGCAGCTTTCAAGGAAAGCATTGTCCACACAGATACAGGCCATGTGTTCGCGGCTACAGGAGGATGAACTCTGTGTTGATGAGCTTTGAAGTTGAACGCCCATCAAGCATCTAATGTTGGAAAAGCACCGTAAACCTTTACATCTAAAAAGGCCTCTGTGGACACGCACTGTCAGATCATCCTGCTTCATGAAATAGCCACATGCTTGCATATGTGCTAACTTCTGAGACCATTTAGTAAACCCTGTACATTCAGCTCCAAGTGAATTGCTCAGAGGCAACACAACACCAGAACCTCACAGCACGAGAGCCACTACATCTTCAAGCTTCAAGCACCACCTCTTTCACAAGGAGACATGGATGAACTTTGCTTTGTTTCTGTGATATATAGATGTGTAACCATTTTTTATGGAATACAATCAGCACACAAGTAAAATCAATTCACATTCAGAGAAAATAAAGCCTTTGTTTGAAAGAGGAACCATATCGGTTACTGTTGACTGTCTTCTTTAATCATTTTTCTTTTGTAAACCTGTTTAAACCTGTTGCATATCTCAAGCCATGTGCTCTCTCCAGTCCACACTAAGACTCAGATGCTATTTTCTTATTATTGAAAAGTATAATTAAACAAATCTGATGCCACTAGAGCAGCTTTGGGTCTCATCACATCACGTGGAAGATGAAAAAAAAATAGGCAGCTACCTTTAGTTTCTTACAAAATCTTTGAAGATTTTCACACCACATTTCCACATTCAGTTGTTTCCTTTTCGTTGTATTTCATTCAGTAGCTGTTCTGCAAGTACACAATGTACCAGTTCATTCAAAGCCTCATATTTCTCAGGGTTTTTTTTTTTTTTTGCTCACAATGGGCCCTTGAGGAGTGACTATGCATGACGATGAGCATGAATGGTCTGCATACCATAAAGTGTGTTAGTCTTTGCTACCTTATTTGACAGAAATCAGCATTTTCCTGCTATTTCTGACAACTTGACTAGTAAATGACACCCACATTAACA
This sequence comes from Stegastes partitus, assembly GCF_000690725.1. Taxonomy (NCBI): domain Eukaryota; kingdom Metazoa; phylum Chordata; class Actinopteri; family Pomacentridae; genus Stegastes; species Stegastes partitus. Next base: position 315,457 of record NW_007578158.1, on the reverse strand, counting down.
AAATTGCTCAGTTTTCATGATTGTGGTGCTGGTGATTTTCTTTTGACTCTGGCTAAAAACTCTACGGGGGGTCGAAAATAAACCCCCTATGCAGGAAAAAAACAGTCCGTCTGTGCAGCCAGTTTCTGGAAGTCAAGAAAGATGCACATTTAAAGTGATTTTTAGAGAGGTACATTAGTGTGTTCGTGGGTTAAATTACCTTTATTTTCCCCCAGTCACAACTCGTCAGATCAGAAGAACCCATTACCTAGTTGCTGTGGCTTTGAAGACAGGTTCATAGCTTTTGGAATCAACATCTCTGCCACATGATCAGGCTGCTGGGAGGAAGAAAATCTTTTTGAGAAGTTTCTGCTCTCCTCACTACACAACCGCTCTGAGGCACATGTGTTAACTTTAATCGATACACAAAAGATAATCTTGTCCTTTAAAAAGATAAGACAACATAAAACACGATGAGAGTTTAACGACGGCGACGGGAAAGTGGGTCACTGCAGCAGCTAAGAGTGAGATTTTGAAGAAAATATAACAAGTAGAACATGGTGAAGATTGGAGGAAAAGATAACAAGCAGCCGTTATCGTCATTAATCAAACTGACAGTATCAGCCAGGAACAGATTTTATTCACAAAAAAAGTATTTCCTTTTTTTACCTTGTGTTTGCCAGAGTTTTCTTGATCATAAAGAAGAATAAATTCAGCACCGGTGAGACTACTGCACTGACGTGGTCTCCTGATTCACTTTTACTCCCAAATGTGTGATTTGAAACATACATTTGAATACTATCTGGACAACCTCGGTTAAGGCATTTACCATTTCCTCTACATGAACGTCCAACCACTGAGGGCGGCGATGATGCCAGTACCTTACCAGCTGTCTGGCTCTGCTGTTTGGCAGCCTGCAGCCCTCACACTGCCACACATTCTCTATGTATCCAAGGCTGATGAGTGTCAACAGCTTGAGCTTGCACAGACAGTACAGCCAAGGCCAACAACATGACTAATGGCTGTTATTAAGATTATGTAGCATAACAGGTATGATTCACATGCAGGCTTTCTGTGCAGCCGTCAGCCTTCATTACATTTTCATCCAGAGTGACTCGAGTGCTGGACACCAACGCGCCGCTATGGACTGTGCTTTTTCTTTGTGAAAATGACTTTTTTATATTTGAGTCCTGATCCCACTGCACGCATGATGTGTCGTGTGTAGTCGCAGGCAAAACTTTTTGGATGAGTGTAAAGTGAAAGTCAAAATCTAGGATTTATTCATCATGGTATCTTGTTAAATTTCAGAATGGTAATAGCGATAAAACGGTGAATATTCAATCAAAATTAGCAATTTGTGTTACATGTGGCCACTGAAATAAATCTAAATGCACAAACATACTTTTTAATAAACAAAGTTAAAGACAGTTAAAAAAAAATCTGTATTTTTATACTTGGCAATTTCATCTTTTTTACAATATTTGACCATGAAATGACTTCAAGAAAATACCAAATGTATTTTAAATTTATTATTTATCTAAATCCAGAAACATTCTTGTTATTTTACAGGTATTTGCCATTTTTTGAAGAAAAAAAAAATGAAATGGGGGATTTCAAAATGATAAATTGCTAATTTGCAGATTTTTTTTTCTGCGTTTGTGAAAGTACAGATAGCCTAATGTTCAGTTTAATTGCATTAGTAGTTTAGCTAAAAATGCGATTATTTTAGGGATATTCACTGTAATTTTCCAGTTTTGAATGCTATAGTATCCCACCTTTTTTTTTTAATGTATTCTTTCTGGCACCCTTCCTGCCTGATCCTTGTAACATTTCACCAGCAAATTTCTAATCAATGGATGTTTGCCATTTATTTTATGACTTTACCATTGTTTACCAATGATATATTAGATGGGGCAGAATTGTCACCCTGGGTACCCAGAATATGAAAGTGAAGCTTCAAACATGTACTGAAAGGGTAATTTTTTAAACCCCAACCATGATGATTTTCCTGAACCCAACTAAGTAATTTTGTTGCCTAACCTTAAACAAGCTTCTAGCATGTAGAAGTGTCTACCAGAGTTATTCTCCTAAGCTTGACCAGAAACTAAACAAAAACCAAAGGTAGACAAAACTAAAGCCTGAGACTGATGGTATCTCACCAATTTTCTGGATGACAATCTGGATTGTGCCTCCTGCCACCTCTCCTACCTCCTTACTTGGACTTTGTGGTTTCTCCAAACTGGCCACCAGTTACCAAAGTACATTCGCCTCAGCACACAATTGAGAAGGCAGTTTAGTTGTATTTGAAGGTGGTTTTGTGTAGAATTGGGTTGATCAGTTACAAAATTGCCAGTCCTGCACTTGCAAGACTTTGCATAATGAAGTATTTGCTTTAATGTCACGGACAATATGCATTACTCAAGAATCTAGGTTTCAGGCTTCTACCAGATTTTGGAAACTAACTGACGGTATTAAGAGACATGGTTTGCTGTCATCCCCAATGTGTTGGGTGGGGTGGAGGCTCAGGTTCTTCTACACCAATCTGGGAAAAAGCACCTTTCTATGGGACTTCATGTTGACATTGTAAATCCCTGCCCTACTAAAATCTAGCATCATGCTACCACACTGAAATGTCTTCTTCTTTTTTTTTGTTTTTGTACACCAACCAAAGGCATAAATAGGCCCCTGTCTAAAACAAACCTTGTTAAACAGTCATCGAGCTGATGATTTCCTCAAGGTGAGCGGTAAGAAATCTATTCAAACACATTCCCCAGCCTTAGTAAAGTGAGGAATAGCTGCAGATTGTTTCTCATTTTGGTCTTCTGTACTCTAATGCGCAAGAAAATGATTCACTTGCACCTTTGCACTACATCAAGCCTCAGCCAGAAGCCTGCATCTGTTTATCTTCTGGGATTCTTGGAGCAATTTTGAGTGATAAAGTACTCATACATATTGCATACAGTATGCAATACAAGTTTCTGAGAGCTCCAGGACATATCTCCATGTTTTGATATGCGTATACACATCGAACACATGCAGTTTGAGTTTGTTGAACAATTAATGAGATTCTAAAATGCTAATCTGCAGGGAAAGAAGAAATGCCACTGTTGTGCTGAAGTAGTTTAAAATGGCCACCGAGGAGGAACACTGTGCACTTTTATAGACCCATTTTGTTTCTGTATTAGAAGAGCTTTGACATCCTTTAAATCAAGAGCGGAAGATGGAAGATGCTATTTTCTTTTTACAAAGGAAATGACATCTTTGGTAGTTGCTTGTTTTCTGGCATTCATTTTATTCAGCGACCCTGAAATGCAGAAAAACATTAGCAGGAGACGGTGCAGAGCAGAGGCGCTTTATATGCTTCATCCTTGCATTTATCTGTGGAAATGCGTGTGCGGAGTAACTTTAAAGAAAAGTACAACTTTGAATGCTAATGTCAGTGTGTCACAGAGGTCTGGAGAAAGTTTCTTTTTGCTGGCAGTATATCACACAGTAGTGAGACGGGCTTACTGGATGTGTCGAAAGCATCGTTTTTTTTTTTTGCTCCTAATCACTGCAACTCTATCAGTACATGAGGAAATCTTTGCTGGCATAACTGCTGTAGTAAAAGCTTGCAGCCATGGGTACTGTATATACTCAACTAAGCTGAAGTTGAAGGATTTTATACATTAGCTCCAGCTTCTATTACTTGATCCATTTGAGAATGACACTCAGATCTTTCTGAAGCTGCAATTTCTCTCTGTGATCCCCTACCATTCTGTCTTTTCAAGAAAAAGGATTTACATTAGTGGCTGGAATCATATTTCCCCCTCCTACAGTAGTCAGTTAGAGTAGAATTAATTGATTAAAATGCTGTTGTGCTCTTGCTGCATTATCGCCACACGTTTATCGCAACTCACATTTTAACTACAAGCTGAAAACAGGCACAACTGTTTTAGAGAAATGATAAAATCACTGAAGTGAGGTTACCTGAGGGAAAGATGGTGACACCCAAAAAGGAAATTAGAACATGGATCAGTTTCTGGATAGTACTGAACGTATCCTATTGATGGTTTCTTATAGGCTGGATTTTTCTGGGGTTTTTTTCCCAGGAAATCTATTCACATTTTAGCAGTAGTGCATCAGTAGAAGATGCTTTAATATACAGCAAAAGATCTCCATCTTCAACAGACACTCTTCTGTTAAATTTGCTAGTAAAATATGATGCTAAGTTTTATTTCAACATTGGTACATAGACATTTGGTTACTTTTTGTTTCTCTGTGATGTTGTTCTCTTGTTCTGTCATGTTTATTATTTGCTCTTGGTGCATTTCTGCTGACATAAGGAGGTTTCTGTTAACTGCACAAATGGAGTTTCTGAATTAGACTTAAATGCGCATTAGAAGAAAAATAAGTTGAAAAGATTCAGAGTTTGCAGAGATATCATGCATTGCACTCATGCATGTAAATGTTATGTTAAGGTCATGATAGCTGTTAATGCGGTCTTCTACCCACTGGAACTTTCTAATATAAGATGTTTTATTTTTAAACTCTGAAGACCTGAGCTCTTGTTTGATATGCATTTTTTCAATGTCTCTTTGCTATTTGATCAGATCAAATAGCAAAGACATAAAAAAAAAATGAAACAACAAAAAAAAAAGAAAATAAAATATATTTAAAAATTAATACATTAATTAAAAAAAACCAAGAATAATAAAATAATAACAACAAAAACCAAATTTTTAAAAAATAAGTACTGCGGTGATATAACCCAAAATGTGATGCCCCTGCATGTGGACGCCAGGTCAGGTCTTAAGAGGTTTAGCTTTGGGCTGGCTGATCCAGTGATTTTTTTTCCTGTTAGGGTAACCTACCTGGTGGCTACACTGTTTACATAAGCTCCATTTATGAATAAAGTACATCATTAGTTGTAATAGAGGACTAAAACTGCACTGTATTCATTTATGATTTGCAATTATTGGCTATCTGACCAACTATTTGGCTAACAGCTGACTGGCGCTGTCCAATCACAAGAGGAATGTTTGTGTTCCTGCCCACCGGATGTATGTAGGTCCTGTATTTACTCTCTTATAGCGCTTATTTTGGTTGACCAACTCCTACTATATTGCCCACTTTGTTCACCAGCACGTTGCTAATCTGTTCTCCGTTTGGTGCTTTGTCTCTGCAAACAACCCATACTGTAACTGAAAATGAATCTGAAAGACTGACCAAAGAGAGCTGCAGATTCATGTAAAAATTCTCTCTACGTTCATCACTACAAGCAACCCTTTTAACAGTACCACATAGTTTTATTACAAAACATTTGATTATAGCTTCTTTAATTCATATTTAATGCTCATCTACGGCATGTATTTGTGCTGCTGTTAGTTTCCCCAGAAGAATCTACATTGTTCTTTGGATTCTTTTTAGGGATTTCTCAAAGAACATAACTAACTGTTTCCAACCATTTGTACTACTTCCTTGACAGATTTACGACTGAACTGCAATCTTTAATGAAGTTTAATGTTTACACGAAGCAGAGAGGAGATGACAAGAGAGACTGGCAAATCATACTGAATTGATCAATGTATCATAGCTAAGAAACAGCGCACAGACGTTGTTGGAAGAGACATTCGGCATGGTGAGTTGCTATGCAGTGTGAAAAAACTGAGGTTGTAAAAATGCAAATAGATTTGTCAAAGAGCCCATCTATAGCATGTGGAGCCCTCATTTTTGCCAGTGTTTTTAAAAATATATAACCAAAGAAATTCATCGTATTTTCTTCTACTTTATGATTTGTGGCTTTATAACTGAATGATACCACACAGAAAATGTTGAGTTCTCTCTACTAAAAATAGTGATATTTAATCAAAATTGCTCTATTCTACATGTCTTAGTTTTAAAATTCCCCCAGAAGTTTCAGTTTGCATTGACCAAATTTCACCAAAAATGCAAAATTCTGTGCTCCTCTGTACAACTGTGACATGAAAGTGGTTTCAGGTGTTACATACGGTCAAGCAGCAAAAAATTCAGGAACCTTTTTGGTTGTCTGCAGGCTATGTTCACATAGAGCAAAAATGAGACACACACATATATATATAAATAAATTGTATTATTATTATTTTTTAAAGAGCATAAATAAAAAAATGTGACAGGAATAAAAACAAAACCCACTCATGTTATAAACACTTTAAGCTATATGTTTTACATTGTGTGCTCCATCAGTCTGTAAATTATTGTTTGATATCGTCAGGGTAGCTTTAATGTATCTCCAGAATGTGGTCATGTATGTTAGCTGTGAAAGGTCTTTGGTGCCTTGCTCAGGGACACCTAAATAAAAGAATACGAGAACGCCTGTTGCAGCAGCACTGTGTTTGTTTCAGCTTCTACGTGTACACAGACATCTTCAGTTGAGCTGAACACAGTGTGCACAGCGTTATCAAACTGCTGTAACATTTAATCTGAGCGTGAAACAACAGTTTTCTCAGCTCTCTCAACAACTTCTGTCGAGGTGCCCTCAAGCAAGAAGTTTAACCCTGAGCTGGTAACAGTCGGTAGGTGTTTGTGTAAGTGCTGGGCAGTCCTGCACCAGTGTGTATAACACTTGAAGCTACTGCTGCTGCCAAAACACAAATCTGTCCCAGGTCAGGGAGATTAGCGTACCGCCTGCTGTGTATCTTGTTTTCGTTGACCTCCAGTGGTTGACACCTTTCTGCAGAAAGGTCAGACGGGAAACGTGATGATAGTAATGGGACATTTCAGCTGTTGTGTCAGGCATACAAATGCACACAGACCACAGTGGATTTATAATACAAAACAAATGAAGACATACTGAGTTTTAAATGATGCCTCACAAAATCCCAAATGAATACCACTTCACTTGGTTTAAAGAAGTTATTTTTTCCAATTTTCTGAGTTTTCTACAGAAAAATAATCTCAGCTCACACATTATTCAAACTGCATTGGTGGTACTGTGACAATTTCTTTCAAAATAAAAGTATTTTTGAAAATGTAATGATTGCATCATCTGCATATAGTATGATTTAAATTTGTATTACATTAATGATGGTGGAAAACAGATGAGTATTTGTTTGAGAAAGTAACAGATTACTGCAAACACATTTCCATTGATTGTCCATAGCAGCTAGTACTGCTCATTTAAGCAGTGACTAAGCTCAGGCTGTAGCGGAGGCACAAGTAATCTATTACTAGTGGTGTAAAGTAAATTTGCTCCAGCATTTGTACTTTACTTGACTATTTCAGTTTTATGCTGCTGTCTACTCTGACTCCTCAACATTTCAGAGCGAGATACTTTGCCATTTTCCTTCTCTACATTTGTCTGAGAGCTTTAGTTAATTTACTGTAGATTAGGACTTTAAAAACCCATTACAGTATAATGATTATATAATGAATATGATGGTATGAAAAAATATAATGGGTTTTTATATTGTAAGTTGTAGTAATAAAATAAAATAAGTATATTCAGCTCTGCCTCAGTCAGCTACAATATGCAGCCTGCATGTTAATGTGTCATCCAATAGCATATGGAAATACATTGATGGAGCCTATTTTGATGTGAAATCAGTATTGTATTGCAGTTTGCTGAGTATTTTCTGAATACTTACATGCTTTTATGCAAATGAGGTTTGTGAGGTGAGATTTATTTTTTCAAAATTGCATTGCTACTTATACTTAAGTTAAAGATATGGATACTAATAACAGCACTGTGGGTTACAATTCATCTCATTACGGCAAAAAAATAGATTTTTTTGTGTTATTTTGAGTGTTTATTTTTAAAGCTGCAATTTTACTTAAGTATGGTTATTTTGAGATGTTTTACTTAGCAGTAATTTAAATTGCATCCAGCAGAGCGGAAAAATAAATAAATTAAATTAAAAAAATCTCCATGACCTACAGAGATTGACATATAGAATATTAAATACCACAGAAATGACATGGAGTGAAAAAATAATGGACACATAAGACCTAAATGCAGACCAGAATGAATCTGAATCCCAGTCACGTTCAGCTGAGACTAACCAGGGGACAAGTTCAACTTAAAATCTATGAAAGGTGGCAGCTTCATTATACAGTGTAGCTTTGTTTGTCCACACATGTGGCGGTTGCACAAAAATCTGCATGCAAACTGCACATACATGTGCAGGGAAGTTAATTAACTGCAGCTACAGTAGCAGCCAGCTTCGCCAATGTTGGTCTGCAGGGAGTTGGTAGGATATCGTTAACAAACAAGGACGTTTTTTTGTTGGGGTTTTTGTTTTTCTACATTTTGACACCAGGATTTTTTATTTTTCCTGCGTTTATATGGATCAGTTGCAAGTATTGATTATCTGTCACCTTGATTACTAATAATCGATATCAGTGTTGGCCATGAAAAAACTGTATCAGTTGACCCCGACTGGAGGGCACTGTTGTTATAAATGTCCTGCATAAATAACAGGAACTTGACAGTTTCGCCAATTATAGTAATTTTGCTTGAGTGAAATAGATGAGTTCAGTGTACGGTAGCTATAAAAGGTACAGTTACATAATCAACACTGAGCAACTATTAGTGGGAAATGTGAAGATAAGAATCAGAACATCCCAGCAGGACTCCTGCGCAACAGTCAAATCCAGAGCCAAAGGGCAGCAGTGGAGGGAATTTATTACTGTAACGTCTTCATTGTGATTTTATTTTCTCTGTATTTCAACTCAGCTGGAACATTTAGTCTTTGGCCAGCATGTCAAATTGTGCACAAACTGCTTCTTTTTTTTTTTTTTTTAAATGGACAGCGATCTTTACATACATTGGACTCATTGCAGTTTCATTGTTCAGATTCAGACGCTGTTGCACATACAAACGCACGCTGTCCTCTACCTTCCTGACATTCTCTCCTGGCTTTCCATTTCACTCTCATACATATGCAGGTCTCATTTTGTACCCTTTTGCTCTTCCTTCCAAACACACACACATCGCATCTGTCCTCCCACTGCAGCAGAATGTACACTCCTCTATCTAATCCTCCCTTCATCCCTCAGTTCATCTTCTATCCCTCTGTCACCTGCAGCTCTTTCTCAGGTTTCCTTATTCTGCTTGTAGTCGATGTTTATTCTCTGCGGTCTTGCTCCAGCCCGTTCCTCTGGGCCCGTTGTCCACATGTTGCGACTCAGACCTCAGTCTGTGCTGGCTTGTGGGGGGGAAAAAAAAAGGAAAAGAAAAAGAAAAAATTGTTACAGATGAAAACCGGTGTTTCAAACTTTTTCTCTCAGAGGAAATGACCTGACCTGCATACTGCGCTTTCTTTTTCCTTCTTCAGATTTGTTGTTTTCAGCTGCGAATCTTAACTGTGTCTGAATTCCATGCTGAAACAGGAGAGGTTTATGCTGGTCTTTAATTCTATCAGCTCATCTAATCTTTCTTACGAACAGTATAAAACCGTATTTGCCTAGTTTTTGTCACCTGCTGGACAAGTTATCACTGCTTGAGGCCATGGTTTAAAAAAAATGCTTCAGACTTGTTGAATAAATTTGCATAAAGCAGTACACCTCATGTCGAGCGCACCCATAGGAATCAATGCTCTTTTTTTGGGGTCTTTTTTTCCCCCTGCAGTTTCATTTTGTTGCCCAGTTATACAAGTCACTACTATGCTCCTCTTCAGACCTGAAACCCATTTTGTATTTGCAATATCATCAATGTATTCAAAGTACTAATCCACAAGATCCTCCTTTTGGTTTAGACAACACTCCTGCAGTTTTTGCATTGCACTCTGACAAATTCTTATCCGTTAATTTCTGTTGTTGTCCTGTTTAATCCTAAATGTCGGGAGGATTTCGCTGTTAGCAATGTGAACAGCATTAGAAGAAATGTGCAGCTTCCTTCTGGCTGAAATCCGTCTGATGTTAACAGACTTGCGGGAGCAATAAGTGCAAGCATGAGTAGGTGTAGTGTGTCAATTATTTACATTGTTTACTGTGGAATAAGCGCTTTGTGACGCCCACGGAAAATCAAGCGTCCCACTTGAGATGTATAAATGCATACTGTACGTGCAAAAAACACAAACTCTTTGAGATTCGTTTTCTTGTTAGACAAGATGTACGAGAGCTGACAGTTTTTATATCCTCTCTTGTTTCCTCTCCAGGGTCTCGTCTGCACATCAGGTGAAGCACTGTGAGCTGCCAACCCACCTCCCCACTGCCACTTTTCCTCCCCACCTCCCCAAGAGACGTCACCCACCGCCCCCTGCAAAAAGTCCCCCCCCCCACTCCCCCTAAAACCCTCCCTCACCTGCCTCACCTGCCAAAACCCCCATCCGACAGCTGCCACTGGCCCTCCTTTTACCCCATGGTGGCCCCAAGGCCCGCCCTCTCACTGCTATTGGCTGTCCTGGCCTGCACGGGGCCCGCGCGCCCCTCGCCCCCCCTACTGCTCCGGCCCCGGGAGAGAGAGAGGGACTCGGGTGGCGTCAACATCGCCGTAGTCCACTCGGGCTCCTCCCTGCTCCCGGAGACGGCGGTAGTGGGAGGCGCGGGGGTCGGCGAGCCGGGGCTGGGGCCCGGTCTGGGAAACGGCCCGGGTGGAACAGGAGGAGGAGAAGGAGTAGGAGCAGGAGGAGAGAGAGGCGGGGGAGGAGGAGAAAGAGGAAGGGGAGTAACGGATACAGCTTCATTGGCAGGAGTGGCTGCAATGGCCTCTTTCTCCTCCTCCCCGGCCTACCTGTCGCTGGCGGCGCTCGTGGGGGAGACGGTGATGACGCCGTCGGGACAGGCCAACGTCATCTACCTGGCTGTGAACGAGAGCAGTCCAGGCACCCTGCTGCTGCAGCTGTGTGAGCTGCTGGCCACCACACCACTGCAGGTATACACATGCACGACCCGCCTTCCCTCTCCAGTGACCCAACTGGAGAACTAAGAGAACTGAGGATGTCCAAAGACCAGTTCAGAAATCCCTCCACACAATGCAACATCTCCACAATGTGCTAAAGTGCAACAGATTATAACTAATAGTGACACAAAAAATGCTCCCTTAAGGTTTCTTCTGGACAACTACCCCACTCTAATTTAGATTATGATCCTATTCTGTTATAAGCACTAAATGGCATTTCTGTGACTGCTACTGTATATGTCAGTCTCACGCCTGCATACAGTGACACACATACATATAAGTAGAATTACAGTCCAAGATATACAACAGTGTGCTAACAAATGCAAAGAAGAGTGCTGGCTTATGAATATATATATAAACAGCACTGGGTTCCAGCTTGTACAAAAAGTCAACTTTGAAAGTGTCTATAGATGAAGAAAATGCACTCAATTCAGGATGTAAACAATGTGTTTGATAACCATAACTCGGGTTAATAAGGATTCATTACATTGAAATTATCTATTTAATTAATTAACTGAGGAAAACTGTGCATATTTCTGGCCAGTCTCTCCTCAAAGGTGTTCATAATGTTCCGCAGTGACTAAAGGTGTCGTAGAGAAGTTCAAATCCTGCATGATTTCTCACGTCTGGCAATCAGAGATGTTCCAAATAATGAGTCAGTCAAATGGAAACTGTAATTTAGACTCCTCTGAAAGTAAGAAAATTCTCAGGAAACCTTGATTGTTTGAAAAAAACATATTGGATGTATTAAAGAGCCATTCAAAAATCACATTTGTTAGTCATCAAACTATAATTTAGGTGCTGTTATATGTGTAGCACTATGCACTGCACTTGTGAACATTTGCACATTACAAAACACGAAAACTAAATAAAAGTCAACAAATAACATTTTAAACACCAGTAGGGATGTCCCCAGTTAATTCTAATTGATTAGTATCTCCAAAAATCTTAACTTAATCCCTGATCTACGTTCCCTGTCACAAGTATATTGTAAATTTGAATAATTTACTTGACATGTGCAACCTTACCATTACTCATAATGTAGACAATACCGCAAGCAATATCAAGTCTCACGAGAAGTCCTCACTTATGCAAGCGGGATATAAGAATAATGTCCTAATCCATCTCAACTTAAGTAAATATGTGTGCTGGCTGAAGGTCCATTGAGCTTTCCAGATGTCTGAGGTGTGTTAGAAAAGTTTCAGGACTGGTGTCACAAAAGATATATTTTAACCAAAAGTTTTCCCCGTCGAAGTAATCCCCCTGTAGTCTATCACACTTCCCCACGCCGCCATGCACTCCTGGAAGGATTCTTCCGGATCCTCCGCAGCTCCGTCGTCACAGCCATCTTGATGCTGTCCACATCTTCAAAACAGGTCCCCTTGATGACCCCCTTGAGCTTGGGGAAGAGGATAGAATCCCACGGAGCCAGGTGGGGTGAGTAGGGAGGTTGCTCCAGCACGGCAATGTTCTTCTCAGCCAGGAACTGTCGGATGCTCAGGGCGTTGTGAGCAGGCGCGTTGTCATGGTGAAGCAGCCACGACTTGTCCTGCCACAACTCTCACCTCTTCTGGCGCACTGAACGAAGCAAACCCCGCAGGATCTGTTTGTAGACATGCTGGTCGATCGTCTGAAGGAGAAGCCTCGTAGTTTGTAGTTTGGGATTGAAATATGTCTTTTGTGACATCAGTCCTGGAACTTTTCTGACACTTCGTATGTCATGGTGCTCATTTACTAGCTAACAATGAGCCTTGCTTGCCAGTGTGGAAGTACAGGTACTACAGCTAATCAACAATACTTAAAAATACATTACGTGTATTATCTAGGAAACCTACATCAGATTGTGGGGGATAATTAATAGTCAATGACTCGGATCAGATAGGAGCAAAAAAAATAAAAAAACTTGATTGGGACATCCTTACTGACCAACCTCTACGCAAAGTTGTTGTGGCTGTCACATTGTCAGAAAGTCACTAAGGGAGTAACAAAGGTTTCTAGGTGTGAAGTGCATTTCCTTTGTCAGATCATTAACATAGTGTCGTAGTGTCTCAAAAATAACCAGCTGTCATTTTATTCATTCACGTTCATTGTGCAGTTTACTCATCTGATCATTCATTCATTCATTCATAGCATGACTTGTGGATGGGAGCAGATCTGAGTATGCAGCTTGTGATCGTATATAGAGAGGTAATAAACACACCGCATGCCTTACTGTTGATTCATATACTCATCGATGAATTCACTCATTCATTCATCTGGAAAAAGACATAATGCATGTATCTGTTTATCCACCCTGCATCTACCTGTCTCTCTTTGTTGTCATGTCAGAACAGTGGAAGGGTCTTATTGCAAGTGTCTTCGATCAAGAATGATATTAGCTTTTAAATAACACTTGATATCTTATTTCCTGGTCCTGTCTATAACACATTTACATATCAAATGCTTCCCTCTGAGAATTGAATTGTCAGCTACACTTAGCTTCAATTTGCTCTCCTGAATTGCAACAAGAAAACAAGCGTTGAGCCACCTTCGAAATGCTGTTGCTCCGCCTCGTCTCATTGTGTAAAGTGAGGTACAACTTGATGCATTTATCCTGAGTTCATGAACTTGATGAGAGCTCTTTGCTGAAAGGTCATCACAGGTAAACAAAACAAAACAAAACAAAAAGGTTAACAGCACATTCATAGGAAAAGTGAGCACACTAACATGTGTGAGCCACACATGTTAGTGTGCCCTGCAGGAGCCGAGGTGGACCGTAAGCCAAGAGCTAATCTGTTGTTTCTGTGGTGTGAAGCAGCTTAAGTTGTAGAACACAGACTATTCTCCTGACAAGATGCCAGTCTGCTGCAAGGACTTAACTCTGATTATATCTCTGTGAACATTGATTGCCAAGCAGAGCGGCAAAACAGTCCCATTTCCAAAAACTCTCAACAGTTGTTCCATTACTTCATTAAATCTCTTAAACTCTTTGGAGGGATTCTCAAGTTTTTAGGATATTTGCTCACAGGGTAAGAATATAAACTCTTTACAAGTTATATTGAACGCTGTGAACAGCATGTGAAAATACTCATTGTACTAATATGTTTTGCTCATTTGTTCAACTGTTAATGTAGGATTTGGAGCATAAGAATAAAATAAACTGTATTTATATACTATATTGTAACTTCAATGAACAAAAGTCTGGTGTAACAGCCTCTCAGTAAGGCTGATGTAATGCTATTTGTGCAACATGTTCATTTTGAAACCGTCTTTTTCCTTCCAGGGTTTGGTGTTTGAAGAGGAGAGACCGCCGCCTCCGAATCGTGCCCCCCTGGCCCCGATGCTGGAGTTCGTCTCGGCCCAGACGGGAGTTCCCGTGGTCGCCGTCGGGGGAGGGGCCAGCCTGGGACGAGAGTCACAGGTATGAGTTACTTAACGTTGCATCATCAACCCTGTTATTTTTCATTTGAACTGAAGCAAGGACTATGTCTGAGGCTTCGAGGGTGAAACAAGAAGCGGAGTAACCAAAGAGTTTCCTCTTGACCTCCACAGGCCATACTAAGGTGGGATTTCTAGGACTTATTTCTTTAAAATTAGAAATACTTTTTTTTTTCTACGTGTATTTAAAGAATGAATTCACACGTACACAGCTCTGTCTTAAAACAGCAAAAACGGTTACCAAACCAGCGGTAATGGAAGGTATCAATGATGCAGAACGCCTCGGGATCACAGTCAGAGGTGGTCGGCTAACATTGTCATCGCATCTCAGCAGGTGTAAATGCAATCTGCACAGCGGGACCACATTCTGAAGAACAAGCATTGTTGCACTCTCCCTGCCAGTTCAAGCCAGCCTGTCAAGAGCTACAGGTAGTAGCTGTATTATTAGCTCCATAATTACAAAAAAAAAAAGAAAAGAAAAACAGAACCCAGACAGCAGCACTGCCTCCCTTGACCTCAAGTGTTCCGTGTTTGTTGACAAGTCAGCCAGCCCTACTTTACTAATCTGCATAAGAGATAAAAAACAAACTGTGGGCACAATTGAGATATTGCATTTTAATACCAGACATAAATCCCGGTAACATGTCCAATATTACAAAGTGTAAAAGGGACACGAATGAACATTAAAACAATTTCATTTGCTGTTCAAACTGGTCATTAAAGGTTTCTTCGTAAATTTGTGGAGTTGAATTCGCCTCAAACCCTGTGCACATAAAAAAACAGATATGTGCACATGATACGAGTGCCAAGAAACATCTCCGCGAGTGTAAAACTCTCCCTGCAAGGATGCATTTCTGCTCCGTGTGCACAAATGCAAGTGTCGAGTCCAGCAACTCAACACTTGACTTTTAAGACTTTGGCGGCAGGGAAAGTGGCTGACAGCTCCACTTGATTGGTTACTGCAGCTACTGATTGCGAGCGCACAGTTCCGTGCTCACAAGACTGCAGATGGAACAGAAATACTTTTTTTTTTTACGAGAATAGTTTTGGGCTTACGAATACGGTTTTCTGGGGAATGCATGCATCTGTTTTTTTTATTTGTTTGTTTTCTTTTAAATGTGTGGAGATTTTGAGATTGATTAAACACCATACGACATCCTGTCAGTGTACATGATGGAGGACTAATTTCACAGTTCTTGTTTTGTGCAGTTTATTGAAAGCTATCATGATTCTTCAGCAGTCTGGCTTAGATCAAGTAGATATTCTGCATTTTATTGAATTATTGATTTAAAAAAAAAAAAAAAAAAAAAATATATATATATCTATCAGAAACTATTCAGAATAAAATAAATGACTGTCAAGGGTAATAGCCAATCAACACTGAGTAGAAAACACTGAAAAGCGTAATTTTAAAGCTTGTACAGCTCAAATCACTAAATCCATCCAAAGTTTTTTGTTGAGTAGTGAATTACTCTAAATTTTGACACCAAGATTTTCATTTTTTCCTGTAAATGTGTATTAGTTTTAAACATTGGTCGTCAATCTCCTTGATTACATATACTCTGTATCATCCCTGGAAAAAAACACATCAGTCAACTCCTACTCTAAAAGTTGTTTTAGTGCATATTAAAAATTAGATCATATATGACACCACTAAGTTACTGTCAAAAGTGATTCATACTTTGATTTTTACATCTTGTCAGTGGATAACAGTTTGTTAATGTTGTGTTTCTAAAAAAACAAAAAAAACAAAACATTATTTGACTTTGCAAATTAGGTTTGAATTTAGAATTAAAATTTACTTTTAATTTCCAAGCAAAAAAACACAATGCCTTGCCTTCAAAATTAAAGCAACAAAGCAACAAATTATGTAGACGGTTTTGTTCACCTGGACAATTTAAATCCAGGATTCGCTCTCCTTTAGTTGGTCAATGCTCCTCTATGTTCACGCAGCCAGTCTCCATCTTTTTCAGTTTTCGGTTTGGTGCTGAGCAGGTTGTGTGGCTGCCTGCTGTAGCTGGAAATGAGCTTAATAAGAGCCGTGCCACTGAGTGCAACTTGTAAAACCCACACAAAGAAGCTAAACTGTATGATGAGTGCTGGTGCAGAGTCGGATGAACGGCCTCTGTGGGTTTGTCACTACGAGTGATTCCTTTCATTTCAAACACAGTCATTTGATCTGTTGTTAGCGTAAAAAATATCAATTAGAGCAGCTTTAAGAGCAACATGAGACCTTTATGTAAATGTGCCAGTGATAGAAAACAAGTTCTCCAAAAAAAAAAAATCTGCTTCCCCTCACATCTTTAAACCACATGCAGATCTCAGTGTAGCAATAGATCTGGCACAGATTTGAAGCGTGTCTCTACACAGAAATGTACATTCCGGCGTTGGAGTCGGCAAATCCTTCAGGCCTGTTAGTACAATAGATCTGACACACTCTATCTGAACGGGGAGGTGGGTGTCAGAGTTCAGATAGCAGAAAATGGAGCTAAGTGAACAATCTGTAACTTCTATCAGACTGAAGTCTCTCGCAGGGTGCTCTTATTTTTCGAAATGTGTCAGAAAACATGCCGCTCTGACCTCATCAGTAAGCAGCGATGAAGAAGAGGACAATTAAATCTTTGTCAGAACTGCTCTAATTCTGTCACTGCCGCTAAGCTCATCAGCGTCAGTGCTGCTTCTCATCACTGATTTGTCAAACTCTGCTGGTGATTTGACATTATTTCGTGCACAATACGTGAGTTATACTGTAAAGCATTGGATTGTACAGCTAAGAAGAGGGACTGTAGAAATTGCAATAAATGCAATCTTTTTATTCTATCGGTTTTATTTTTTGCAAGGTGATCACTTTTGTTTCGCAGAGTATCAGTGGCAAAATTCTTGAGCTGCCCAAATAGCTAGTAGGTCAAGCCATGAGCCGACTAGTTGTCCCGCATTTATGATATTGTTGCAATTATACAAATAGATGAGTGTTTATATTTTAGATGCAGGATTTCCAGGACTGAGAGAGAATGTTGTTAGTAGGTTAGCATTGTTGACACTGTGCTACTTACAAAGAAATACAAAACCACAGCTCATAATGGGCCTTTAAAATAATAGAAAAAGCCACTTGGCTGCTGCACTGGTGGCCTGGTGGATTGTTAAGAAAAAAAATCCATAAAGGTTTTACAGCCCTGTCTCTTTTTACCTGCCGGCTCTCTGTGGGCTGCCATCCGGGGTGCACATGAGAGCAGCTGTGTGTTCCGAAGCCTTGCGGACACCACAGACTTGTATTTGTGTTATTCTGCTTCTCTAGATTTCATACATGTGCAGTAGGTTCTACCTATGTATTCTGTGCATGTACACATTATTGCTGAGCATGCCCTTGTAGTGTGGTCACTAAATAAAGACACACATTTTGGGCATAAGTCTGTGTAGACTTGTTGACAGGACCAAGTTTACACCACACCAATCCTTGCGTACTTGTGGATGAAGAAAGTCTTTAAGTAATATCCATATCTGGCTGACTGGGTCCTCAAAATTTTCTGGCAGAAGCCTAGAGTTTGCATGTCCCCTACTTGCGGTGTGCTGAAATGATCTCTTACTTTTGATTTTGCACTGAGATGTGAATATTATCTAAGAGCCTCACGGAGGAGCCATGTAAAGGATGTTGTCTGTTCATCAATAATGGAACACAGGATCTGTTCTCAATTCCTATTCATTGTTTATGCAAGCTGCCATGGAATTAGTTCTGCTGGCAACATAGTGCACTTTGGGTGAAGTGGCATCACTTTTGCTGCTCTTTATCAGCACAAAGTTGAGGTTTAGGCTACTTGATGCTAATCAGCGATTCCGGTGCAGCATGTCGCTTTTGGAAAGTTCTGAAAAACGTATAAACTATCCATTGTTGATGTAAAAAGAAGACCTCTTTAGCAGTTCTACAGCAGAGACATTCTTCTGTTAACTATTAATAAAAAGTTTCCAAGTAAGAAGCCATGGTGGTCAAGTCACTTAACATGACAGTAAATTTCTTCATCTACCCAAATCCTTGAAGTTGAACTGTCCATACGTAGTTCCATGTGGGCTACATTTGCCGGCAGCCCAGAATTTACATCTGGCAGCGACTACACTGTGAGGATAATAGTGTGCATGCTCAACAGCAGTGTGTTTGCACGAGATCTGTAGACAAGACCTACTGCACATGTCCAACAGAGTCCTCCAAACAGACTAGAAAATAAGTTTAGTAACAACAACTACAGGTTCAGAGTTGCCCATGTGCTCGTAAAATCAAAGCTTTAAGGGGCAGCCGAAAAAACAAATGAATGTGTGTCACAATGACTGCTGTGTCACCTTGTTAAAATGATGCTTGCTTGTCTGCTGTTACAGACTAATTAAAGGGTGTCAACTCTTCAACTATTTAATCTGCGTGGGACTAAAGGTAATGTTTTCCTGGCAGACAATAGCAATAACTAGATTAAGATAACAAAGCAGTTTAGTGTGACAGATGGGACATTTAATAAGTGTAAAAATTAGTTTTAAGTGGATCGCGTTGACAGGATGATTAGGTAATTGTGGTTTTTAGATTAATCTAATGAGCTTCGGTAACAGTTGATGGAACACGTTCAGCTTGGGACTAAACTGTCAGCATGTTGAGGTTTCTTTAAAGCGGCACAAGGTACGGAACTCCTTTTGTAATTGTGGACTCAGTGAAGTTTGCCATTACACTCATTTTTAAGCACAGACGCTGGATCTTTACAAAGTCTTATATGGGATTTGTTCTTAATTATCTAAGTTTTGGAGTCGCTGGTTTTTCAGAGTTTGTACTTAAACTTCTGGTTCCACAATTACAGAGCAATAAAAAAATTGCTGTGGACAAACCTGAGATAAGATGAGATGTCACTGATCCACAGGAGAAACTGGTATTTCAGTGGTTACGGTAAACTCCCAACTTGTCAAACTAAGGATCCCTCCAGGTCCAGATTCCAGCTTCTATCGTAAAAAGAAACTTTGCTAAACTTAATATAGAGCACTTTTTCTTTTTTCCCCCATTCAAAATATATATAGTGATTAAAGAAAAAGGAGCACCATGCAAACGTTTGGGCACATCCTTGGGATTTGATCTACCGGATAACTTTTATCAATGTCTTGTATCTTAATTAGCTTGTTAGAGCGAGGACTTGCTCATGATCATCAGGAGGAAAGGCCAGGTGAGGCAAATTTCAAAGCGTTATAAATATTCCTACTTCTTAAAGCCAATAATCAGCATCAATGGGCTCCTTTAGCACAGCACTGTGTACATTACAATAACTAATTCAGCAAAACAGGAGAAGTTTTTGTAGGAGGAAAATGGGTGCAAACTCCCCAAACAAGAACTTGAAAGACTCTGAACTGCCACAAGGTAGGGTACCTAAACTTTTCTTTTTGTGCCCTTTTCCATTGTTGTTTTATGAAACTGTACAAGATTGAAGTAAAAAACGAATCTTCTTTGGACATCAGCTCATCTTTTCCTTGTCTTAGGTTTTCACAGTAATGGATGCTGACTGCACGTGCTCAGACTTTTGCAAGTTACTGAAATAAAATCTGGTTTCGCACTTGAAAGACCCTCAAGCTAATCGGTAAATAATGTAGCCTCAGTACTCTGCTAGTTACTAGCTGAGTTCTGGGATTTAGCTGATGTCTTGCCATGTCCTCAGCGATTGAGCTAAATGTTACTTAGCTAGAAAAGCATCGGGTGTCTGACCCTGCCATTCGTGGTTTAACACAACAAAAGGGCACTTTGGCCTCCAGAGGAGCTTTGCATGTGAGCAACGTCTCGCAACTAAACTCTAATCATTTCTTAATTGCCTCCGGGATGCCGAGTCATGCGTGTTTCCTGATACACGTCAAGAATCAATCAGCCTTGTGTCAAAAGCGCTTCTAAAACTGTGACTCGGGACACAGTGTCAGTAATTCATTGACTCTGGTGACTGCTCACATGACAAAAGTGCTCGTGGAGTATTTTACTTTAACTCCGGCTTCCGGAGGGGACACAGAAAATTTGATTTATGTTTCATGCTGCACCACTACTGCTCACTCAAAGCACGTTCCCTGTGCACCCCGCTCTCAGCTGGGTTACGGAACGCAGACGAGCTTACATCATAAATCAGGCTGCCGGTTTGATATTTGACCTAGTTCAGTGCAGCATAACCTGAGGTGAGCCCTGTCGGCAGGGGAGGGTGGAACGAGTCTCCCTGAAGTTTCATCTTTGATCATCCACATGTACGCGCCGATGCAGGGCCCTTGATGATTAATTTAAACACATACCCTCTGCCTTTTTGTTTAATGTGGAGAAAGAGCTAAACGGCTATTGTTAACAACACCGATTGAAGTTTTGGACAACACTAAAAAAGTGTGCTCCGTCATAATAAGTCACTTTATTTCAACTTCATTCCAACTTCCAACCTAGATGGATTTCTTAGTCCTGATCCTTTGTTCTAATTTTAACAAAAATACAATGGCAGAAAAGCCAATAGAAATGAATTCCTCTTTCAGCAAGCGAGAGTGGCTCATCTATCCAGATTAAATGTGACTGGAGCAGCAGAGAGGAAGGCTATCATTGTTTCTTTCATTGACACTGAAAGCCTTATTCAGAAGCCAAGGACTTTTTTTGACAGACAGACTGTGTGTGTTATTCCTCTGAGCGTTCCCCTCTAAGTAAAGCCGAAGTCAGTCAGACACAAGTCAAAGACAAGAGCTAAACTGGATGAGAACAGCAAGAACTTGTTTAGGCAGCTACTGCACGGATACTCTCACTCTCGCACAACTGGGACACTCGCAGTAGGCATTCAAAAGTCCAGTATCCCCAATTGTGTCAGTGTGTGGTGAAAAAGCAAGAAATTCTGCCTGTGGTTACCATTGATGTACAATAGATAATCCATCGTCATCTAAAGATCATCATCCTTGATACAGGTTTGTTATTAGGGTGCTGACCAGCATGAAGAGTACAAAAATGCAGGTGTGTGGGTTAATGCTTGTGGAACTGCTGTTAATATTTCTGCCGGGAGACTCAAAGCAAGACTTTTTTTCTGTTTTTGGCAGCTGTTTTCAGTAAAAACTGACTGTGAACCATGCAACTATGCACCAAGCAAACCCAACTCGAGAACTCAGGAGCTGGCAGAGACCTAAAACAGAGTGAATATTGGAATTACATTCATTAAATCTACGTAATTACAACTCCAAATGGAGGGTAATGTTACTCTGTAGATGCTGGAGGTTTAAATACACAAATGTTTGGTATATATATATGTGTGTGTGTACATCGTGTATACAGTTTTTTAATCGCTGATGCAGGTTCGATTACAGTGGCCAGTATGATGTCTTGTTGTCGGTGTGTATAGACCACAAATCAACAGATCCTCCCTAATAGTAATAGTGAGGTATTGTGCCGTCAAGTAAAGCACTGATAAGTAAAAAATCATCCCGGGTGTTTTTTATGTTTTACGTCATTTAAGACTGACACTTAGACTTGCTTGCTTTCCCACAATCATCCCAAAGACAAATCTGCTAAATGTTTGATGACCGTGGCTCCTCTGCAAAGTTGTGGAGACTGCAATTGCCCATTTAATCTTTTTTTTGTTTGTTCTTTTAGAGCCCTGTGAGCTTATTTAGGTGTTTGAAGGCTTGCTCTATTACAACACCCAACTAACATTTTTCACTAAAAGACTACAAAACAGACAGTAAACAGTGTATATCTTGTTAGATTAAATCGAAAGAGCTGCAGAAGGTTTAAAAATGTTCTCTCAAGCAGCATTGGCGCGTTTCTCACTGATTCACAGCATCAGTGGGTATAATGAAAGTGACACTGGGGAGGCCGCTTCCACTGCAGACTCTACGTTCATTTAATATTTGCCAGTCTTGTGAAACAGTCGGCGACTGATTCTGTAAATGATTAAGATGATGCCGTTAATCTTAAAGTGACATTGAACCCTCTGAACCCCAAGCAGTTTTTTTTGACACATGTTTTACATATTGGCTCATTTTTCACTGCAATTAAGTGTCCACCAGTGTTACCAGTGCTGAAAAAAACTGGTCACTACTTAGACTTTCAATTTTATTGCACACTGTGTATACACAGCCTGCAGTTCAACTAAGAAGTTCCTGATTTTTTGACTGTTGCTCACAGCTGATTAACTAGTGTCTTCACTGTTGCTGCAATAAGTGCAGATTTTTTTTTTCTTTTTACTGAATCTGTTTAGTGCACAAGATTTATTTTTGGTAAATTTTTAAATGAACCATGTAGCACAAAGTAATTTTGATCGCAATTTTAAGCTTCCTGATGGAACTGCACATCACACACAATTAAATTTGAGTACTGCTGGAAAGTAGAAAATCCAATTATTCCCCTTAATTTTATGGTTTCTGGTTGATGAATTTAAATTTTAGGGATTTTTTATTTTCATTTTTTAAGATAAGCGTTTAAGCTTGTCAGGTTTTCGTTTTGGGATTTAGAGGATTAATCGGCACTCATATATACTGCAAATATTTGAATGTTTGTGGAGATGTCCCTATGCTGGGTAGCTTGTTGAACAGCTAATCATTCCGAGAACCGTGTTTCTAGACCTCAGTGTTCCTAAAGCTGTAAAAACTAATGTTATTTATTCATTATGTTTGCATTTAATTGTCAGTGCAGCTAATTTAAGGTGAGAGCTGTGTGCTTTAATACCCCTATTTGTCTGACCGTCATGCTGTGGCTGGAATTTACTTTCTTTCATAGAACTCATGTGGCTTTTTTACATACTTTACAGAAAACTTGGGTTTCTTACAACTTGTATTTCATTTTCATAGCTCCAGCTATCAGTTGTAACAGCAGTATGTCATCAGCCTGTCTTCCATGTTGTTTTTGTCCATATTTTACACACTATAACACATATTTTGGACTATGTGCCTACTAAATGCCGACATATGTTGCCTTCTAGGAGAGCGGCTCAATCTACCTCCAGTTCACCTGCTCCACCGCGCTGCAGCTTGAAGTCATCTTCGAGGTGCTCGAAGAATATGACTGGACCTCCTTCTCTGTGGTAACCACCCGTCACCATGGCTACGAGGACTTCCTGGCCATGGTGGAGGGGATGACGGACGGTTCTTTCATCGGCTGGGAAAAGAAGAGCGTGGTGACTCTTAATGTGACAGATGACCCTGGCGGGGCGCGAACCAAACGCCTGCTCAAAGACAATGAAGCCCAGGTGAGAGGCCGGAAACACGAACAACGGTTGCTGTTTATTTATTGCTTCTGTACCCATCAGTCAAATGGAAAAATAATTCCTCTGATATCAAGTCAAACTACAATATTCTGTATTAGCTGGAGAAATCAGAGTTTCTGCAACACCTGCCACTCATCCTGATGAGCTGCGCACCTTGAAATGACTTCTTCTGTAGCCCGGGGCTTCAGGTAACAGACATCTGTAAAGGCTTCGCAAGCCTTGAGGAAGCAGGTGTTGAACGCAGTCAATTTTTAG
>NW_007578158.1:258569-291720 GCF_000690725.1 Stegastes partitus | reverse complement strand
AAAAAAAAAAAAAAGGATCCTTTATTTCATTGTTACTCTGACCTCCTGCTTCACAAAGTCACAACTTTCTATGGCCGTGCCAAGAGAAAGAAAAAAAAAAAAATAGCCTGTACTTTAAGTGTTAGGCTCTCAGGAGGATTTCATTATGTACACACAGGATCCCAGAGAGACTTCAGGTAACACGCAATTCTCCGGGAAAGCAAAATGTCTGAAACATAGAACATTTGGAGGTTCTACATCTAATCTGGTCAGACAGCTTGCAAGTAATTTAGCTCTAGAAATTGAAGTTAGTACCGCACTTTAGTTCGGTAGTTCACTCAGGAAGCCGCCGTGCATCGCAGTGTCTCGGAAAGCAAAAAATGGTTTGAGAGTCTTTTTGTGTTGTGCTGTTTGGCTGTTAATCAGTGTCGACATCAGCCAGCGAAACAAAAGCAAATTAGGGATGTGCATGATTAGTCAACTAATTATTTAAATGCTGCTATGCTGACTTATCAGCACTAAAAAATTCTATTTGGTTATACTGATTATTATTAGTGTTTTATTCTTGTACAAGGCCGTTGTGTTGAAGATGTTTAGCACCTTTATGGAAACAGCGCGATCATGGCAAGAAGCAGAGAGAACTCAAAAATACCTTCTGTGCAGGAAAACAGCATTACATTGATATTTGTCATGAAAACCAAAAAACAAGTGAATTTCTTTGTTTATATGTTTCATTTTAAAAAAAAATTAGCATTAACTGGGGTCACAATATGTAAAATTGGTGCCCAAAGATGTTATCAATACTGGAAAACATGGTGGCTGCTATAAATATTTGAACCTCACTGCTCTGTGTAAACACAGCCTGCAGTTCAGCCGACAAGTATGTAAGAGTTTTTGTCACATTAGTCAAACCTAATACAGTCAAGGCTTCATAGATTATTTTAAAAATATTTTTTAAAAATAAAATCTGGTACAAATAGTTTGTTTGTGTTCTGAGTGATTTTCATGAACTATTATGATTTTAGGCTCAGAGTTGGTTGATTCTCCAGACTGAATGGCACAGCATAGATAAATAGTTGGAGGATGATTGGATTTAGAGGATGATTGGAAAGTTCAAGATCAGTCCTTTTTGTACAGTTTCAGGCTAATAAATGGTGCATTTCTGGCATTATTGTAAAAACGACGTGCCTTTCAAATCTGCTGGCAGGTTTTTAGTTTTACATTATTAATCTGCAGGAAAGATGGCTGCTTATGCCTGCATTGCTAATTCCAGGCCAAACATATATGATATTGTTTACCTGCAGGTGCTGTGTTTCCACTTGGTCTTAAAAGATAATGCAGTTAGTAAGCAGTTAGTAGCAGTTATAAGATATGCTTCCACTTAATGGTGTTGAAGACAAAGGCTTCCAGAGCCTGAATACATGATGTCGGGTGCAAAATGGTCACTGGAGCACAAATGCTGTTTTCTAACTGTCAGACTAGTTATCTAGCCTTTTTTACAAATCTAAATTGTAAATAAATAAAATAGTTTCTTTCTGTCTTCCTTCTCCTGTTCCAGAAAACCTACAGTTTAAATTCAGATGGTCTCCTCTATATCAGGTTCTTCAGCTTCGTCAGATCAATAAATTTGTGGTTTGTTTTGCACCTGCAGTTATGACACTACAGCAGAAGTTGCTTCTTCGGGTGTTTTCATCAGAGGAAAGATTTTGGGGAGAGCAGGAGTATATCACAGTTTTAAAATTGGTCCCTGGCTTACAGTAAAAGCCTTATTAAGGGTTGACTGAGGCCATGCTATTCATTTCTATTAACGTCTTGAGTGCCTGGTTACACACCGTCACACACACACCTGGGAGCTTTGTAGTGGAACCACAACATTTTAACTGCACTGCTCCGTTCTTTTAGAGGTGTTCAGTTCTTTGCTGAAGTTCTCAATAGAGCTTCACTTCCACAAATGCAGTTTGTGCATGCAGCTTTTTTTTAAATTTTATTTTATTTTTGAAGGACGGTGTTTGTTAGGTGATTTTCAACGTTAGTCATATTTGTGTTGAAGTGCAAAGTGATGAAGAGGAGCATTTTCTGAGAGAGCAGGGGGAAGACTGAAATTCAAGTTTTGCAGGTTAAACCTTTTTTGCAGGTTTGAAAGGCACTTATCTTTAAAAAAAAAAAAAAAAAAAAGCCCAAATTGCACCATTTTACCCAGTTTGCATGATCAAGATGAACCTAATCTCAGCTCAAAATCATGACATTTTATCAAAATATAGTTTTTCTACATGGCTCCTATAAAACTTCCCAAAATAAATCTCATCTATCTCATCCATTTCTGTAGAAAACAAAAAAATATTTGGATTCCAGCTCAACTGGGAAGCTATGACTGACTCAGCTGCAACCAACAGTCACCTGACAAAAATTCAGGGACTTTCTAGATCAGCAGTCCCCAACCACCGGGCCGCGGACCGGTACCGGGCCGTGGGTCATTTGGTACCGGGCCGCACAGATAGAATAAAAACGTTTTATTGGTTTATTTTTATTTCCAGCGGAGTCTGCAGGGTGTTTTATTTTGAAACATGACTAGCTCGTCTTCCCGTCACTTCCGTTTGTGCTCGTTTCCCGCACTTGACTGTCAGTTTTTATGCCTGGCTGCTAAACGAAGCCGTAGTCAAAAACAAACGTCTCAGGAGAGCTGCTTTGGAAAGTGGGAGAGACTTAATACTGAGACAGAGAAAAAGTAAACATGTTAAGCAATAAAAATTAACTTTATTTATTTATTAAACTTTTCAACAGAAAAAAAACAATTATTATTTGTTATCTGCGTAATGACCGGTCCGTAGAAAAATTTCTTGCTTAAAACCGGTCCGTGGTGCAAAAAAGGTTGAAGACCGCTGTTCTAGATGAACTACACTGAACTGGAGGTTGTGTGTACCCAAACCAGAGAAGAGACAAATATGGGAACAAATTTAAAATGTGAGCAGTAAAATATCTATAGTATGTAGAGCCAACATTTTCCCAGTTTTGGTAACACTTCGAACAATGGCATACATGTCGATCCCAGTTAGGTTTTTTTTTTGCTAGTTTTTATTTTTTTACTTATTTTTTGGTTTTTGTACAACAACAAAAAGCAATCCAGCTTTCGAGTTTTCTGTTGTATGATTTATAGTAACAACAGTTTCTTACTGCACATAAGGCATTTTTGGGTTTTCTCTGCTTATAGCTATGCTTGTGCTGTTTTCACAGAGGTACAGGACTTCATACTGCAGTGAAAAATGAGAATACAGTAAGTAAATAGTAAGTCAAATGGGGCAGAAACAAAGAATGTCAAGTCCACTTTTCATCCATCCACCCAAATTTACTCCCTCCAGGACTAAACAATCACTACACAGCTTCTTAATGTAGTTACACTTATGTAAATAGAGTCAGTGCCCCTGACAGAGTGCTAAACCTTTATTAGGGGGCCTATTTTAGCATCCTGATATAAAATCTGCTCAGCTTTTCTGACAGACATTGACTTGGTTGCAGTTTTCACTGACCCTTCAAAACAGAAGTGAAAATAGTGTAAAGATTGCAGATGTTGTCATTTATAGTGGTGGAAACGGTGACCAAATGGAAAATAACACAAGAAAATATGAGGACTGCTTTGTCACGAGTGGTAGCATAGTGCTCGATAGGCTCCATACTGGCTGTCTCAGGAGTTATATACGCTTGAAGACCCCTCATGTATACATTTTTTCTCTGCCTTTAAATGGTGAAGCATCCATCAAAGCTAAATATTCTAAAGCTCTCGGTTAGCAGCCTCAAAAGTGCGGCTTGAAACAGACTTCAGAAATTAAAACTGTGCAGTGATCCATCGCTAGGAAACTTTTTCTAACCTTTAAAAGGTTACAAATGAAGAGGGTGCTGTTAAACGTAAAGCTGCAGAGAATGGAACAGCCAGAGGAGAAGGATATCTTCTGAGGCAATCCTTAGCTGTGGTCTATCACAGTTTCTGGGCACCACAGGATCCTTTTTTTTTCTTCCTTCTCCACCAACCTTTTTGTACCTGAGTCTTATCTCCTCTGTCCGTCTCTTTCCCCTCGTACCCATTTTGCTCATATTCGTTCTTTGCTCTTATCCTTTTTGCCGTTGTCAGTGTAAATGACCTTTGTCAAAATAACGTCCATGAAAGGGAGGAAGAAAGACATAAAAAAAAAAAGAGGGGAGAGTGGACCAAAATCAAAAGGGCTGGACTGAACATGATGTAATGTAATGAAAGTGATATGAAATGTTGAACAGTGAGGGAGCGAATGGGCTTCAGATGTCCACAGTTGCAGGATATTTTAAGGCGAGAAGAAGTGCATTTTATGAAATTCTGGATCCAGGTTTAAAACCAGTTTAAATGTCCAGCTGCTGTTACTGGAGATGGAAGTATTCCTTGAGCTTGAGCCGCCATTCTTTGAAAAACGTCAGAAAGTGAAGAGTAAAAGACACCGACTGACCGTGACTGACTGCTCTTCATTTTAATCTGCCGATCTCTCTGTCGCGGTTTCTATCGATCGGAGGCCTGTTTAGCAGCTTAAACCCGCCGCAGGTGTCAGAATTTGTTTCAAACGCATTGATTGTTTTGAATGGTTCAGCCTCGTGCTGGAAATATCAGACGGCACTTCAAACCACTTTAACACGCCGGTGCTAAAATTCGTGTATTTGTCGACTGAGGACGGAACGACTGCTGCGGCTGCTGAACTGTTATTAAATGGCCTCACTAAAATGTCCACTTCCAGAGCTGCAACACTAAACCTGACACGGGCAGTGATGCATAGGGCAAGTTTTTGGATCGTCTCCAAGGATGTGCTTTCCTTTTTATTTATTTATTTATTTTTTTCCTCACTGAAATTTTGCCCTCTGGGTGTTGGCTTCTTTAGTTCCAGGGTCGCTCTCATCCATCTAAATTTTTCCAACAACAACATATGAGTGCATGTCCTTGAAGAAATACCATCTTTTTAAGATGTATTTTCTTTTATTCTGTATTTACCTCCCTTCCTCAATGGCTGGTGTTTCGTAGAAGCAGTGAGTAAATGTGTGCATCTCTTTTGAATCGTTTTCTGACCACTTTTCTTGGTGAAACTTATCTGCTCTGTTACGAGGTGTGCCCACCAAAGCGGTTTTTGTTGGTTGAAAAATCCCAAGGCCCTCTTCTAGGAACGTTGTAGCTGCGCAGTGTTCTTTTGAACTGGGACACTTTGGTTGTCAATATGTGGAAAATGTGCAAAAGTAATGTGTTGCAAGCTGACTGCAGCTAACTTGGTAGACGCTCAGCGCATTAAATGTTCCCCCAAGTATTCTTTTTCATTTTAACAAGCGTCTGAGGATGTCATCAGGTAAAAACGTGGACACTCACTGTTAAATTCTCTGTTGTTGTACAGTCATTGTTTTGCATGTGGAAAAACGGGATGTGATGGTTGGTCGGTGTGGTATTTGTCCCTCCCCTCTTCCTCTGTGATTGGCCGACTGGGTTAAGAGCGACGATTGTGACAGTGACAGATTTGTCAACTGTCAGCAACAAGAAAAAAACGCCATGCAGGCAGACACTCAGCATCTCGTCACGCTGCTAGGGTTTCTAGCATGGTGTCAATATACAGCACTGCTATTGCAAACAATTGGAAAAAACAAAAAATGCTGGTCTCAGGAAAACACATTTTGCCAACCACAAGGTCTGACTGCATCATAAAGTGTCTTGTAATGCTTCTGAATTTCATTCCAAACTTTGGAAGATGTCCACTTGATTTCCACTGTTAAAGCCTCATATTAGAATCAAATTAACTTTTGAATACTTATCCCCACAAAATATGGATTTTGCTTTTATCACTTACACTGAAAGTATCTTGGCATAGACAGAAAGCATGACTGCAGCAAGCAGAATCTGTTTGAGAGCTCATTTTTGCATCTGTTTATTTTAGAAGTGATTTAAAAGATCTAAATGTATCATGTAACCCTCTGAACTCCAAGTAGTTTCTTGCAGATTTTTGCATTGGCCACATTTTTACTCAATAATTCTTTACTGAAGTATAAAGTCCTGCAGCTCTATGGAAACAGCACAACCATGACTAGAAATAGAGAGAATATGTGTTGTGTGTAGTTTAAATTCTAAAAAGCCAGTGTTAAATTTCTTGTTTATTTCACAAGAACTGAAAAAAAATAAATAGATGAACATGTGGCACCAATATTGGGGATAAAATGTCAACTCCACATGCCTTTTACAACTTGAATTTTTAATTTGTTTCCGTATCTGTCTCTTCTCAGCTCTGTGTAAATGCATCCTATGAAAATTCCTGACTTTTTTTCTTTTCTTTTCTTTTTTTAAAAAAAAGAATCTAGGTGATGCAAATGCTTTATTTTGGTGATTTTCTAAATAAGACATGTAGAATAAAGTGTAAAGTAATTTTTAAA
The DNA here is from genome assembly GCF_000690725.1 of Stegastes partitus. Lineage (NCBI taxonomy): Eukaryota > Metazoa > Chordata > Actinopteri > Pomacentridae > Stegastes > Stegastes partitus. The sequence continues at coordinate 285,324 of NW_007578158.1, read as the reverse complement.
AACCCCTCAGATTAGCTTAAGTTTTCTGACAGAATATAATGTCACAGATGAGTAAGGATCATCAGAAAGTTAAATAATTCCTTGTTTTTTGTAGTTTTGTATAGTGAAGGGTGTCATTTGCCATTTTTTTCCCCTTAAAGATGACATTTCTTTGTTTTTCTTTTTTTTTTTTTTTTTTTTTCTTTTTCTTTTTTTTTTTACCTGCGGCAAGTTTTACGGTTTTGAAGGTAAAGTACTCTGGAATTCTACCTGCGCAAAAATGCTCACGAATGTCTCTTCAGACATTTGCAGTAACCCTGTCTTGTTCTATTTTGATATTTTCTATGTTGGACACTTGAACTCAGTCACACTCTACAGTTGTGTTACATGCTGAGGTTAGACAGGAAACTGGAGTCGGTTTGATTTGGTTTTCAGGAGTCTTCTGCCAGCAGACTTTACAGTAATTCCTCCTCCATTGTACTGGCGTTTTTTTTATTGTTGTGCAGTGCTGCTCCTACCTTGTCAATGGGCTGTTTTCAAACGCTGCTAGTGGGGCTGCGTGCCAACTTTTGCATAATCCTCCCTTGGTGCTCCATCCTTTGATGGGAAACCAAAGGGTACTGTCTCGCAAAGCATCCATAGCGGGATTATAGTGCAGGTTTTAGCACTGAATGGTGTTTGTGAATTGGACAAGCCCTGCACTGTGAAGTGTATGTTAAAATCCCCTTTTCATGTACGTACTCACTCAGCGTTTAATCAATGATTAAAACCGCTTCGTCTGTTCTGTGGTACGAGTTTAATTCAGACACAGTGAACTGTTCCCCGCTGAGGCTTCTTCTTCCCGTCCCATCCTCATTTTCTTCTACTTCTCTTCCCTCTCGCTCATCATATAATAACATGTCTCATAAGTAGACGGCATCTTGATGAGAACAATCTGTATTTCACTGACACCTGAAATTAAAATTAGCCCCCAAAGAATTCCTCTCTTCCCCTTTGCAAAACATAAATATGTCTCGCCGACCTGACAGCCCTCTGTCGCAGCTAATGCAAAATTATTAATCTTACGTGTCTTTAATGCATAATCTCTGAAGCACGGGGGAGGCTAGAGTGCTGCATGGGCCATTTATTTTACTTCAAAGCCTGCCTTCGCCAATTAGCATACCGCAGGCATCAGCTGATGATTTGTATCTCGGTGTTGTGACTGCTAAGCCAGATAGCAGGAGTGCTGTTTTTACTCCACATGCCTGATTCACTTAAGTTTTTCATAACAGAGTACCGAACGCATGACAAATCGAGCAGTGCAGCAGCAGAAAGGTACTCGTGTAATGCGCCTCTTCTTTTGTGTTTACACTTTGATATTACATGCTGAAATGATTCATATTCACGTCTGACCTCACGGCATCAATATTGCCCCACCCCCCACTCAAATCTTCACCACCAAGCCACGTTTTTATTTATTCATTTGTTTTCTTGTATGCGATTTAAATTAGGAACAATAAAAGAACAAGTGGAAAAGATTGTGAATTTGACCAGACGATCGATACCAGCTTTAAGCAGTCACTGGGACAAACAGGGTTTCAGTTGCGACCGAAAAAGTCAGCTCAATACCCAGAGACGGTAGTTCTAAAAGTTTGCAAAGAAAATCCATCAAGAAAACAGAGACTTTAAAGAGAAATGAAATAAAAAGTCAGTATTTGTTCTCACATACAGTCACAGCCTTGTACCTGTGTGTTCATAACACAGCTGCTGGACCGATATACACTTGGATCAGTGACAAACTGCACCGTTTCTCCTGCTAACTTCAATTTGAAGCAGTCTCACTGAAAATGTCTACTTTTAGTTAAAAGGGGCAATAAGTGGCCTCTTGAGGGAAACGGAGCAAAGTGTAAACTTTGATACATTAATCCTGTAAACCTCAAGTACTCTCTGGTTGTTGTTTGTTGCTCCTGTCATATTTTTATTCACTGTGGGCTCATATTTCACTGCAATACAAAGTCCCACACCTCTATGACAAAAGTACAGCCACTGGCTAGGAGTAGAAAGAACTCAGAGATGTTTGTGCAGGATAACAACTGTTTATTATTGTGATTTATTTGACAAAAACTGAAAAAATCTGGAATCAACATGGACAACATTTTCAGAATAGAATAGAATAGAGTAGAATAGTGTATGGTCTAAAGTTCATGAAGCCCAGCTTGACTAACTTTTCCCCGTAGCTTTCCAATATCCACATTGTATGCCTTGCTGGGTCTACTCCAAAGATAAAATCCAGCTGACACCAAGTTGCGGTTTAAACAGGATTCTTTAGTTCACAAAAAATAAAATTTACAGGCGGAAAAACATAAAGCAAAACGAGGATACAAAGTATGTGCAGTCAAAAAACTGTTTGGCTCCATGCCATCATTCATTTCCCAGGATCCCTTGCAAATTAAAGGGACCCTAATATAGTGAACCAAAATATCAAAAACAAATCAATAAACCAAAACACCACACTAACACAGAATTCAAATAGCCAAAAATATGATTAACAACATTTAACCAAATAACAGATAAATTTAGTAAAATAAAAATGTTAATCATAATCTATATCAAAGTTACTGTTGAACAAAAAAATCTAAACCAAATAGAAATAATCGTGGTAAAATAAGAACCAAATCCAGAACCAAAGAAATAGATTTAGGCTCCTACAAATAGAATAGAATAATTTTTTTATTGATCTCCTACTGGGGGAAATTTACATGCCACAGCATCATCAAAAAAATGTAGAAAAGAAAGTATAAGGAAATAGACATAACTAAGTAATAAAATAAGTGTGTACACCAAGTGACAATAATATAGTATTGAATGAAAAAAAAAAGCATTATTTACACTTAAAAAGAAAAAGACTTGTAATTTTTCAAGTATCCTCGGGTGTCATAAATAAGTCGAAGCTGCACATATTACACATATTTTACTTCTTACATTTGTATTTTGTTTGCGTCTCCTTTCTTCTCTTCTTGACGAGCTTAGATTTTTTTTTGTTTGTCTGTTTTTAGCAGGAAGTGGGGGACGAAAACATTTTATTGTCTGTTTGTTTTGGAAAAACTTTAAATGAATAATGTAGATTACAGTGATTTTGGTTAAATATCCCAATTCTAAGATTCACAACTAAACTGAATCACACATGATTAATTCAAGCATGTTTGGAATTTGAAAACCCGGCGATTTGTCCTGTTTTCACAGTTTCTCGCTATGATAAATGGTGTAATTTCACAGTGGCTTTCAAACCCGCTGACAGATTTTGGGGTTCAGAGGTTTATTAAATGATGAAGTTGTTGTGGCGAACGTGTTGGAAAAAAGTTTGCTACTTACACAGTGTAGCAGATGCTGTGCAATATTAGTATTAATCAGATGTTGTTAGCTCAGTTTTGGTCTCAAATAGCCTCTGAGGGAAAAATCTGGCTCTTTTGCTGTTAAATGCTCTGCTGTGTTCACCAGCTGGTAGCTAACCTTGTGTGCCATTTGTTGTTAGGTTGTTTCAACAGAGCTTTTTTTTGGCAAAAAATCTGCCTGCTGCTGCTGGAAACTTGATGAGAGTGAACATAACAGTAAATCTGTTGACCGCAAACCACCTGTAAAAATGTTTGAACACTTTGTTGTGCTGAGGCATTATGAGCGACCCTTTTCCTACAAGACATGGAGCAGTTATTTGATTCGATCTTTATGGAATATATGCAATCTACACTTTTAATTATTGCAGCTAAGTTATGATAGGGCGGATTTCATTATGGGCAGTTTATGGACTATTGACTTTGTTAATTATGTAGTTAAATTGTGCAGTTATTACTCTTGTGCTCTGACATTTAAACATTACAAGCACTACAAAAAACTTTGACTGTAATGTACAAAGCATCCAGCCAAGATGTCCTTGGATGCTTATTGTCAAGGCTAAAATCTGAAGCCGTCCAATGTGAAATTAAAAGATGTCTGCCTCATAGAAAATATAGTTGGGGAGATGTTGTTCATTTCCTTGTACCGTAATTTCCAGACTATAAGCTGCTACTTTTTTCACATGCTTTGAACACTGATGCAGCTAATTTATGGATTTTTAAGATGTTTATGAATTTGCCTCGAGATGAAAGTGACATTGAGAGCAACAACGAAAGAGAGACTGAGGAAGTGTGTGACGAAGTAGTTCTGAGGCTGTTCAATTCCGACTCTGAAGAAGACGACTTCAGTGGTTTTAGTGCGCAGGAGGAAGATAAAGATAGAGATCAATGTATTTTCCTGATAGGCGACTGTATTTTTTTGTTTTTTTAACCAGACGTGTTACAGGCAGTGTTCGGAAAAAAGCATTTATAGTACATATTTGTGTAGGTCCACACGGTACGTATTTAATTAAAAGTTTAAAAAAAATTAATCTTTCTGTGTAAATATCTCATGTTATAATGTGGAAACCTGTGGCTTACTGACAAGTGTGGCCTATATATGTACTTTTTCTTTTTTTTTTCTTTTTAAAGTTAGTGGGTGCAGCTTATATTCATTTGCACTCAATAGTCTGAAAACTACAGTGTACCAATCAGGAACAACATTAAGAACACTGACTGAAGAAGTGGACTTCATTGATCATCTTATTGCAATGCAATGCTTTGCTGGGAAACCTCCAGTCTTGCATTCAGGTGGATTTAACTTTGACATGTGCCACCAACCATTGAAGACCCTCATCCGGCAGGACATTGTACCCCGCCACACTGCAAAACTGCTCAGGAACAGCTCGAGGAACACAACAAAGAGCCAACTATGTTGACCTGGCCCTAACCCACAATCTACAGGACCCAAAGGAGCTGCTAAAACCACTGCAAAACCTCCAAACTCCACAGATCGCAAACCAGTGGCGCATCTATGGCAGGGGTGTCAAACTCATTTTCATCCCTGGCCACATAGGCATTATGTTTGCCCTCAAAGGGGCAGTTGTAATTGTATGTGACTGTAGTAACTGTATAAATGTAGTGACTCCTTACCATATTGGCAAATAGTTGTCTCTGCATTTGATTATTATTTATTCTATGTACAAATATTGTGCATGCCTACCCTAAAAGTAAAATATATGTAGCAGGGCTCCAGACTACTTTTCCAATGGTCATGGTTATTCTCATAGTTTAATCGTAGCAACTGGACTTGCCTGAGTTCCTTGAAGACGTTTCACCTCTCATCCAAGAGGCTTCATCAGTTTTGACAGACTACTTGGGAGTTCCAGATACTTCTATTCTTTAGGAATCATTAACACTGAGTTTCAACTCAGTTTCAGTTTCAGCTGGGGATTTGTTGCTTCTCCCCCTCATATGCGAGTCGTTTGCACCCCCCCTGCCACAGTGGGGTTCGTTCGGGTCTTTTGTGGCTAGGTGTGAATGTGGTTTCATCTTCCTGGTAGAATTCAAGTCAGAACTGCTGAAGCCGCTTGTATGACAGGTGAAGCGTCTTCAAGGAACTCAAGCAAGTGGAGTTGCTATAATTACACTACGAGCATAATCTCAATGCCAGACACCACTTCTCTTTTGTTTTGAGCTAATTTGGCACCCCAAAGGAGATCAAGACAACATTCTGCAGCTGGTTTTAATGTTGTGGCACCATCAGTGTATGTCGCCACTTCCAGCTTGAATGTTGATGCAGTTAAGCTCTGTCACGATAAAATATGAAGACCCACAGGGATCTAAATGAAATGTTTTCTTCCAAAATGAGATGTCGAACGTTTGAAGAATGAGACACCTGTGCCGACAAAGTGATTGATGGCACGAAATTATAACAAATTACAACTCTTTCTGATGGATGGCGGAAAGCAGGGAGCTCAGCTTCCTCTTCCCAACGATCAGAGGAGGAGAAGATTTAACTCCAGACGTACAAAGTGACAGGCTTGAAGCTCGAGAAATGCCATATGGAAGGAGGTGTGAACATGTGTGACTGCTCGTAGGACGTGATTGACGGGGGATTGAGAGCTAGCTTGGACCTCATGCCGACCTCGATCCCATCCACTGTCGGCTAAGTGGGAGGGTTTGGTGTCATCTTGCCATCATCCGTGACGCGATCCACGCGGGATCCGCACACCACACACGCCTGCTGGTATCACTGATGACTTTCAGCTTCCGGTTTTGACTAATTTCAGTTGTATAACCTCATGAATTGTCTCGTAAAATGGTGGCGCAAATTTTCCTCAAGTGCTTCCTTGGGGTAATCATGTGAAGTGCCCTCAGCATCAACTGCAGCGAGCACTCTCCTCTGGCTCACACTCTTCCAGTTTCATGCTTTTTTTTTTTTTTTACTCTTACTTGTCTTTTTAATCTTGCTCCCTCCCATTCAATTCTCCCTCTTTAATAATGTATGAAGGAGAAACGCAAGCAGACCAAGAGGCATCATTTTTCAAGTGCAGCTCACTGTGGTAAAAAAAAAAAAGCTAAATAAAATAGAGAGCATTAATGCGTAAGTGCACCAAGTATATTGATGTATAAATGAATATAATCTATAATTGTATAGGAAACATAAAAGGGCATCAAGAGACCAAGCAGGAAGAAAACAGGGAGGGTGAAAAATAGGATAGAAATTCTCTTTATGCGTCCGTTTGTTCTCCATCTGTTCTTTCTCCTTTGGCGCTTCTTCATCCTTCCACAGTTGCGCCTCTTCTTTCTCCTCACTTTCTTCTCACCCTCTGTTCTTGATATTTTGCCTTTTTCTCAACGCCCGTCTTATTCTTGACCCTCGTCTCTTCATCCACCTTCTGCATTAATCTACCTTCACCCTCTCATCCTTCCCTTCCAGGTCCGTCTCCTGTACTGCTCCCTGGAAGAGGCCGAGCTGGTTTTCCGAGCAGCCTGGGCGGCGGGTCAGGCCGGGCCCAGTCACATGTGGTTCGCTGTGGGACCGGCGCTGTCCGGGTTGGGCCTGGAGGGCCTGCCGAAGGCCCTGTTTGCCATCCGGCCGCAGGGCTGGAAGGACGAACCGCGCAGGTATGTGTGGAGAAGATGGGTTATGAAATTTCAAGGGACTTCTCTAGGTCCAAAGAGAATAGTCTGAGGCTTGTAAAGATGAGTTACATAAGGGGATTTCCTTTTTTTTTTTCTCTACCTTGCAATAATGTTTTTTTTTTTTACTCCCTGTCTAATTTTAGATTAATGTAAAACCAGCTTAGAGCAGTACAAAATATAAGTGGACTTTATATTTCTTTAAGCCGGCTTTTGCTCAGCAGTGGCCACAGGCTGCAAATCCGTCTCACGAGGTGATAGGTCAACGAACTGCAACTCTTCTCCCGAGTTGAAAGATTTTCCATAGCCATACAAAATCCAGTAACGACTATACAGAAGCATTATTTTTCCTGAGGATGTTTGTCCACAATTCTAGTAGTTCCACAGTGCTGCCCGTTTATTATTATACCCTCGGTCCAGGATGGAATTACGACTATATCCGGAATATTCCAATAAGCGGTCCTCAAGATAGACAGACAGTGTGTGAATAACTCAGTGAAGCAGATCTCAGGTGAGCAGGTAATTGTCAAACAAAGAAACAAACACATTGCCTCCTGCGGCTGACCAGGGTGTGATAATCTGCCACACATGACCAACGCTCGACCCATGAGCTGTAACAATCGGCTGACCATGATTTTAAACGGGCGAAAGTTATTCCTAGAATCAATTTCAGGGAATTTTGTCATGACAAAAACTGGGATTATGACATTATTCTATGACAATAAACCAGTTTAACTATAGGTTACATAGGAAATGAGTCGGGACTTTGATGTTTTATGATTATAAATGGGATGGGCGACACCAACAGCCGAAACCAAATTCCTTGTATGTTGTGACGTAGTTGGCCATTAAAGCTGATTCTGATTCTGATTCTGATATTCTATAAAGCAGTATGACATTAATTGAGCAGCACTATGTCTAATTTGCAAATCAAGATTTGATCTGAGTTTGAGCTGAATCAAGTTAAGCTCTATCTGAGTGTGAATACAGTGACTCATGATCAGATTTCACTATTCAGATGACGCATTGAGATGGAAATTTGTGGGGCGGCTGTGGCACAGGTGGTAGAGCGAGTCGGTCGATGATCAGAAGGTCGGCGGTCCGATTCCGTAACCCTGTAACCTGTTTCATGGTCATTGTGTCCTTGGGCAAGACACTTCACCCACCTTGCCTGGTGTGAATGTGTATGAATGGATTGTTTGAGGTGGTGGTCGGAGGGGCCGTAGGCGCAGAATGGCAGCCATGCCTCTGTCAGTCTGCCCCAAGGCAGCTGTGGCTACAATCGTAGCTACCACCAGAATGAATGTGTGTGAATGAATAATTGTAAAGCGTCTTTGACTGTCTAGAAAAGCGCTATATAAATCTGATCAATTGTTATTGTTATAACTCCAAATTCAAGGTTTACTTACTTACCTATTCCCAAATCTTTTCCCCGTACTTCAATTGAACCTAAGTAAACCTTTTTTTTAAAACGGGCGTGTGTCCGCGAGGTCGAGAATGAATCTAAACTTGAATCTCATTAATCATGCACACTTACAAAACACAAGCACTGAATTGTCCAAAGTTGTTTGTTTTATTGATTTTTATTGAACTTTTTATCCATAAAAAGATCTTCTTCTTTATTCTTTTAAATCTCGCATAAACTTGCTTTAATATTTAATGTGTTTTACCCCACCTATTTTCCAAACACGGCCGTAGTCTGTACAACTTCATACCTTATTATCAGATGGATTTCCAAGCTGCAATGTTTATGTGAGTAAACCTTGCAGATACCCGCAATGTCATAATGCAACTGAAGGAACTTGGTAAAATCAAACATTCTCTTTAAATGGGTCTTTTATGTAGTTCATGTTGCGATCATATGTGAACTATACTCGTGCTGTGTGATTATTTCTATGGCGAGCAGTTCAAAATTGTAGTTTCTTTTCTCTCAGCTGAATTTAAAATGTGCACGTATTGAGTTCTGCAGTGCCGAGCCTTGAGCTGCTGAAAACCCAACCTTCTGACTTTAAAAATACATGAGGATCAGTGAGAAAATAAACATTCTCTTCTTCATCCCGTGAAAAACACATTTTGTGCAGATCCATGTGTGTTTTTTTTTTTTCCCCTTCTTTCTTTCTTTCTCCTGCAGCTACACACACAGGAATAGAGTAGAGTTTTACGACCACCTGCTCCATCCATGATGTATTCTCTGCCGCAGGAATGACCTGATTTCACCAAAGGGATCATTAAATTTTCATTTAATCTAATCTAAATAGACTGACCGAGGGAATCCAGGTGAAAGGTGCGTGCTTTTATTGATTTCTGCTATTAAACCCGCCTCTATCATAAAAGGAAACGTAGTAGGAGGAAGGTTAGAAGGGATTCTACCACTTTATGAAGACGGTTCAATAATGTAGGGCAACAAAGAACATTGCCTGAGTTAGTTTGTGCTCATTTTTATTGCAACGGAAATCCAAATTAACACTGTAAAAATGAAAGGTTTTCTTTTCAATGCTTTAACTCCAATATTTTGATTAATTTACCATTATTTTAGACATGTTTACAGTTTTGTTAAATCACAGATAATAACAGCACATCTGCAGAAAAAAAAAGCATTAATTTACATGCTAATCTTGTAAAATTAGGTGAAAACTGTAAACATTGTGCAAATCAAAATTATTATTATTTTTTTTAATATGGTAATTATTATTTTCACTATTTTTAAATCAGCAAAAAGAAAATGTTGCTATTTTGCAGAGATTTGTTGTTATTTTAAAGGGAAAAAATGTGTCTTAAAAACTAAAGAATTCTGAATTAAAAAAACAAAAAAACAAAACATTATTCTACAAATGTTTTACGTTACAATTGGCTTAAAAAAACAAACCAAAAAAACCCCCCAACAACAACAAAAACCAAAAAAACAGGCCAAAGCTGATCATAATGTCCACATCAAAACATGTATTTTTTTTTAAGATAATAATTTGTTCTTTTACAGTGTGTTACTGTAAAATTACACTATTTTTCTTTATTCTTTATTTAAATCAGCATAAAATTGTCATTATTTCACAGGTATTTGCCGTTATTTTCACAGCTTTTACAGTATTTGAAAATATACATGAAAATAGTACATGGAAGTATTTCACATCTATATATTTACAATGAATTTAAGGATTTGATAAATTTATCAAAGTCTAAAACAGTGGATTTTTGCTACATAACCCAACAGCTTGGCATTTCTAAATTTGGCGAGATGCACAGCATTTGGAGACACTAAATGTCCACTGTGCTCTTAGATGTGATGCTTTAAAAAAAACATAAAAATCATGTCTCACATCACCTGGGGTTCAGTCGCGTCACTCTCTGCTTTATCACACGCTCACTGTCGACCAGCCTTCGTGAATCCAGGGAGCTGCTGGATCTCTTCCAGCCTGGCAAGCAGCATTTTGAATGCTTATTTCCATGCTTGTGAAATTTGTGTCCGTGCTAGAAGGAAAGCCCAAGTGAGCAGTCCACTTGTCACTGCCAAGCAGAACGTCACAGTTGGTTCTGAAACGCAGATGCTGCGTCCTGAGACTGAGGCTGCATAGCTAAAGGGATAATACCGGGATATTCCTCAGCATATCTGATAAACCATCACTGTATGGTTTATTCCTCCACAAAGTCAAAATGTACAACTTTATCACCAGCAGGTCACTACACACTGAGAGTCTCTGCAATTATTTCAAAGTTCTTGCATGAGAGAAAGTGTTACAACAGGTACATCATATAAAAAAACCCAAAGTCCTGCACAGACAGGAAGTGCAGAAATAATGCTTTGTATTACCTCTGCTGGATACGAATTTGTAAAAAGCATGTTATTGAAAGTTCAATTAACCTTAACAACTTAACTACGAAAAGTCTAGAATTTAATTGTTGTGGGAAAAGAAGAAAAGGTTCCATGTTCATTTGAGGAGAGGATATTTGTAAAGTGCACACCTCATCACTTGGAGTCACTTTACGAACAGTGTTTTTGTTCCTTGAGGTACTTTTCACCTCTACAAGCAGCTGTAGTTACTAGTTTTACAAACAAAAACCATAATACATTCAGGAAATATGGTACATTCTTTTGTTATATCTTATTCTTATGATGACAACTGCTCTATCCCCATGACAACTGAGCAACTCCAAGGCCACAAAAAGAGAAAGGAAGCTTTGACAGCTACAAGTGAGTCGGACCTTTTGTGTGCAGTGATTTTTTGTGAAGGTGCAATTTCTAAGGTTAAGTAAATACAGGCACTGTTCTGCGTTGACATTTTTATTGCAGGTGATCAAATCTGTCACAATTATAAATAAGTGGCTGAATGATATGTGATAAGACTTGTGGTGTGTGTTCATTTTGCTGATGATAGCTAGACATGAAGGTGCAGGAGGACTTTTTTCTGAAAACCGTTTACACCATTCTCTTTGCATTGTTTTTACCATTGAGTGAAGACAAATGCCTCATGTGATACTTCCCAACTTAATGAGCTGAGGATCACCTGAATGCATCATTAAACAATTGACTGGTGCAGAGGGTTATTGGAGACTGAGGGGTGCACAGGATACACAGTCTGCGGTTAAATGTATACAATCTTTAAATGAACCTGACACAGTAACCCCCGCCTCCTCTCAGCGGTACAGTATAGTGAAGTATAAATGTTTACTGTAGCTGCAGAGTTTTATGACTGCTGCTGCTGGATTCTCCAGAGAGCGTTTATGAACATTAAAAAATAGATGCTTGTGATTTAGACGGGCAATTTTTTTTTGCAAACATCTTGTATAAACGGCTTCCTCCCTCGCTGTGATGGGAGTTTTCTCCACAGCGCTTTCAAGTCACATGCAAAATTAAACTCTGTTACCCTGTAAACTGATTCTACATAGCTTAACATGCAAGAGAGGATTTTTATTTACATCACAACTTCATCATTTGTGCCTCCCATAAGGACAGCGTGTTATTAGTCATTGGACCGTAGCGGGCGTATTACATCTGACAATGTTCACACTCTGCCTCCTCACCTCAAGACGCCATGACTGTGGAGAGGACAGAATTTGTGACAGTCCAAATTTATGCACACACTGCTTTTGAACTATTGAACTCTTCCCAGCAGTCCTTCCTCGCTCCATGTCCTGCCCCACCAGTGTGTTTGAAGTGCTAATTCGCCAAATTATGGAAGCAAAACTGCATTGAAATGCTTTATAATTTAGGGATCATTGCTTTGCCGGCCTGGCTGCCTGGTTGGTTGGTTGGTTGGTTGGTTGGTGAGGGCCTTTCATCAGGACTGGAGCAAGACCTACTGCCGGTGTTAAATGTTTTATTTTACATAATAAATCCCCAGCATTGTGCGTAATAAGATGTGAGAAGTGATTGCTGTTGTTTTTACGCTCTGAGTTACAAATCAGAGCTGACTTTACAGCCACATTAAAAAGCTTTGCCTTTTAAATAGTACCTCGCTGTGTGAAAGCTTCCCACAGATCAAAGTCTGAGCTATTAATAAATTGTCCTGAGACAGATAGCAGGAGACTACTAATGTTTATACACTGGGACTGAGGATACTTGACACATAAATAACGTTAGAACTAGATGTTCATTGTACTGAAGTTGTGCTTGTCTTAGTTTATTACCATGAGCTTCTCAGCTACTATTAACGTCCAGTAATCATGTTTATGCTTTCGGGTCCAACTGTTTTGTGGGAACAAACTTTTCAGGATTTGCACCACATTTTGGTGGAAACATGCAGAACGGTTCAACAAAACGCCTGTTTATTGTACTGGATGTGTCAGCCTTCACTGTCCATACATAGCAATGTGTTAACATCGCTGTAGGGATGTCAAGACACTAGAAATGTGATAGCTGTCGCCACAGTAACAATACCACTAACGTTCTCCAATTATCAATACCAATAACACGGCAAAAAATAAACCAGTAAGGGACATCCTGATCAGTGCTAAAGTATCAGCATTTTGGTCCGATTAATGCATTTTGTGACTGATCGATAACAGCACAAACCTAAGCCCAATCCTTTGTTGACTGTCAAACAGCTGTCATAAAGGGAGAGAACAATTTGTGGCCAATTTTGACTTTTATTGTCAGCAATTAACAAATTGAGCACAGTGCTGTGCTGTTGGGCCACAAAAATGATTCTAGGTACATGTACCACTGGGATAGAAGAAAGCGGCTCTAGTTTATCTAAGTTTTTATTTAACACATGACATGAGGTCATGAAGTGTTCTAGACGTCTTTGTCATGGTGGCCCTTAAGCTAAGTGCCGATTGACCACCTCCTCTGCCTGCTGCGGTATTCAACAGTACGAGGTTCTACCTAGTGGTGCAGCCAGGTACTACAACTGATCTGAAATACTCGGAAGTGCATATTATCAAAGAAAAGTGTATCTGTTTTGCACTACTCACCTTGTTTGCACTATTTCTTATATTTATATGTACATTTTTTATTTTTTTGTTTTTTCCTGTCTCGTATATGTGTACCTCTGTTGAAAGCTGCTATCAACGATGTGAATTTCTCCACTGTGAGATAAATAAAGGCATATCTTATCTTATCTTATCTTATCTTATCTTATCTAATTGGCATATACTAAACTATAAGATACTATTAAAAGTATCTATTGAAATGGAGGCAAAAAACTAACTTGATCAGAACATCTTTAAAGCCAATTAAGTTAATGTATTCTCGCATAAACTCTTTAGTTATTAAAAAAAAAGAAAAAAAAGTGATGGATTTTTCATTCTCCAGCCCCCCCGCGACCCCAGTGAGGATTAAGCGGTGTATAGATAATGGATGGATGGATGGATTTTTCAGTTAATTAAAAAAAAAAAAAAAAGACCACTTGTTTATTTTTATCCTTTTCTATGGTTCATGGTATTTTGGTTGCAGTTGCCTGATATGTGAAAACAAGAATTAAAATAATAATTAGAAAGTGTGTAATAAATACATACAAACAGTGGCATGTAGCTTCAAGACTTTTTACACCAACAACACTGTGCTACAAAACAAACTCATTCAGTTTCCTTGGGAAGACTTTGATGTGATATTTTCTGTGCCTGTAAAAGGTTTGTATATAGTGTGTGTTGGTCTCTCCTGCTCAACATTCGCCTCATGCTTTTACTGTGTAAAGACCATTAGGAAAACCACAGAGGCTGCTGCTCACAGCACGCAAACACACAAATATAACACACAACACTATATGTTGACAAGCTGAACATCAACATTGGTAACAACGAACGTTTTCAGCTGCCTACATTGTGAGCCTCTGGTGCATCAGCCTAAACACAACTAACGTTAGGGTTTGTTGTTGGTGTTGTGCGTGGAGCGTTGCTACAATACATGCAGATATCGCAGTTAAAAAACTGTGACATTTCAGAATGTGAACACACTTTCAAATAACTTTTGGTGGTTCTTAATGGTCTAAATCTGAAGTGGTCCTACAGGTGGCTATCCAGTGATGCCTTGTTTTAGAGTTTCATATTATTTTTGTTTGTTTTACAAAATGATTTTACTCTTCATCCTGTCTTGCTTTTTTGTACATGTTTTTGTCTGACTGTCAACATGAACAGCACTTTGGTCAACTCAGGTTGTTTTAAACACTCTATAGAAATACATTGTATGGACTTGTATTTGGCAATTTGTTCAAGAAAAAAGGAAATCATGTTTTCTATTCATATTTTTGCTCAATTCTATTTTCATTTCTCTAATGGGACCAATGGTAGAACAGTGAATATACAAGGAGCTTAAAAACGTAAAAATAACAGTCAAGGTAACAGAAGAGACATTCCATGAACGTGAAGCTTTATGCAAACAGAGTGTAGCGAAGACAGACAGACAATTAGATACCATCTGACCAAATAGGAAATGAAAACAATATTTTCAAAAACCTAAATTGGGGTATTTTTCAATTTAATTTTCTCATTTTCTGTTTTTGTGCACATAATAACAAATAGAACACACAATAAAGGAGAACTTGAATTGTCAAAAACCAAAAGTTGACCTTGCTTGATTGTTTTTTTTTGTTTTTTTGAATGTGTCTTGGTGTTTGCTGTGATTTAGATAGATGTTTTTCATTTTAAAGCAAAACTCAGATTTACCTTTTATAATTTTTTTTTAAAGCCAGGTGATTTTGCAAATTCAGTTATGGCATCAAATGATAGTCAGACCCTCCTCATGTTCCAACAGCAAATTCCAACAAACCGTTTGTTTAATGCAACTCATGATACAAATGTGTTAAACTTTATCATTTACCAAAACCTCTGCTACCAGGCACGACATGTACAGAGCACTATTTTAGACTTTTAAGGTGCAAATTTTCTAGCACTGTCCCCCTAGACCAGTCTCTCTAATGATGTGTGCAGAGAAGTGCACACACAAGATCCTCATTTGTAGAAACTGGACACTTTTTCAGTGTTCCAGTCAGTAAAGATGTAATTACTTTTCAACTTGTTGAACTCACGCATAGTTTAAAGTGCCCAGATTTCCTTTAAAATTTTGCCTAGTTAAGGCTTACGTTTCAAGGAAAGGGGAGCTCTTTCATTCTCTTGTTGAACGCGGTGCCTTAAGGTTGAGCCTTTTTGCATTTCCATTGTGATACGCAGACAGTCTCTCTCCTCTCCTGTAACCCTGCTTTTCCCCCGAACCTCAGCAATGTCAGGAAAGACCTTTGAAATGTCCCAGTGTCTCTGTCTCACATTGTTCTCGTCTCTAATCCTGCAGGCGAATTGCCAAAGGTGTATCCGTGCTCACTCACGGGGCCATGGCTCTGCGGAGGGACCAGGGGGCCGCCAGCCGGGCGCAGTACGCCGGAAACTGCCAGAGTGATGGCAACCAGACCCACCGAGTGCCAGACAGAATCAGGTGAGGGGGAGGTGGAGGAGGGGACGTAGGGTGACTTTGAATTTCTGATGCCGTTCACATGGACGAGCAAACAGCACAACTGCACAGGAAAGTAAATAGTGACCAGCAATGTTGACCAAGCTTCCACATTCAGAGCAGAGAGCTGAGTCATTGTTACCTAAAAACAGGTTTGTTTCCATAGTGATGCTTAACAGTCGAAACTGCAGTTGCACTCATATGGGTCGGTGCTAAGCCCAGGATGCAGCAACACTGTCCCTGCAAGTAACGACTGGAAGAGCTTGTGGTGGTGGAACATTTGCATACAAAGAAGCCAATTAAATGGCAAATTCATTCGAAAAAAACAAGCAACTTAACATTTACAAGTTCCTGCTCTCAGGTTGCTGTTTCCCGTAGTGAAGGAAGCTGCGTGAAATGGCAGATTTATACCCACAGTGGTGAGTCAGACCGGGGGAGAACCACGCACAGTATGTCCAAAAACTTCCAAGCTTAACATTTACATTTTAGACAATTTGCCTTTCATATCCAGAGGGACTTTAAGTATGTGGGGGGGAAATGGGCAGACAAGCAGGATAGCAGTTTTAACTGCATGCTTGATTGACTGCTGCTGCTCTTTGGCACAGTGCCCTCTGGGAACTGTTGGGAGAAGTCAGCTTTTGCTCTCTTTTCAGCTGTCAGGGCTACAGGAGCTGTCTGCTAACCTGCTGCTGCACCAGCTCTGGAGGCTTTTGTTCAATTTTATGAATATAGTTGTAGTGTAGCACATTCACGAATGAATGGAAAGATGTGGAATATAAATATACGAAGAGTGGTTAGTACATTAATAAGTATTGTCATATTGTACTGGGCATAACTTCAGATATGTTACTCCAGGGGAGGAAAGTAACTAAGTACATTTACTTGGATGCTATGCTTAAGTAAAATTTTAGGGTAGTTTACTTGTCATGCTGCTTTCTCCTTCTACATCTCAGAGGGGATTATGGTACTTTCTTCTCCACTACATTTATCTGACAGCTGTCGATAATCCAGATTGGACACACAAGCATTTAAAATGCAACACATAGTTTTCCAACCTTTGTGGCTTCTTCCAATAAAAGCTGAGTGTAGCTGGTTCACATTTTAGATTTCCACAGGTTGTTAATGGTTCCAGCAAATAGGGATAGTTTTTTTTTTTTCCTCTATCAACTTCTCACGTGGTTTTGTTTCAACAAACATTCAAATGATCTAAGATCTCAGCAAAAATCTAAGACTGGAAAAAAAATTAAAAGAGATTTGTGGATCAGAGCTCCCTATAAAGTAGTTCAAACCAGCTCCACCTGCAGCAGCTCCAACAGAAACCTGCTGTTGACACACTGATGAGTCAGTGTTCATAATCTAATGATCGCACATCTAATATATCAGTCAAAGTGACCAAACCACGCTCTTAAAACTAATGCAACAGTTTGCTTCAGTCTGTTTGAGTTGTTATAACTTTTGATGAAATGATGTTGGATCAACAAAATACACTGAATTTGAAAATTTTACTTTTTTTTTTTGTCAAAGGTATTTTAAATTGCCATTTATCTTATGATTGGTAGCATAAACACAAGTTTTTTACATTGATTAATCACTACTTCAACACAAGCCATATTGCTATGAAGAATGTTTCCTTCAAATTCCCTTTTAATCATATTTGTTTAACCTGCACTCTCTAATATACAATCTGAAGTGATTTTTCCTGGCATGTTGAATGGGTAAAATCTTGAACTCATAGTGAAGAAGCATTAAGTTATTCAGCCAATTTCGTTTAGTTAGAGCAACTTGAGTTTAGTTGTATATCAATTAACCCAGAAATTTAAGTTTAAATTAGTTGATGCAACATTAGTACATCAACACAATTTATCAAAATAATGTTTGCAAACGAAAAGGTTCACCTAAATCAACAAATTAGATCATTTTTTTCTTGCAACCAGGCATTTAATTAAGTTGTGAGAACAGGCCCCCTGATATTCTTTTTAGAGTGCAGCGCTTTCACTGCAGTACTTTAAATACATTTTGCTGCTTTGCACTTTCACTTAAGTGTTTTTTTATGAAGGTCTTTTACTTGTAATGGAGTATTTGTACCTGCTGTGTTACTTCCACTTTATATTTAGGGTGGATGAAGATTAGGTGGTAGTGCAGACTGATTGTTTTAAGACTGGACCTCCTTGAGCAAGACAAGCCACAACCGGAAAATAGTTTTGCTTCATAAATTCACTGAAATGTGATTTTTTTTTAATATCATCTGAGAAAACTAGTAGTTCAGTCTTGTAAAAGATGCAAATGAGGCAGGCGGAAAGAGATCAGGCACGGACAGAAAAGCTGAATTGCAGCAGTTAACACCAGAAAATAACAGATTGGTGCAGATATGACAGATTGATGACGGTGTCAGAGAAATCTTCCCCGCACAGACAACAAGTTCGACTGCAGATGGATGGTTACCGCAGGATGCCTGCCTGCGCTCTTTAATGAAGTGAGCAGGTTCATTTTAAACTCTTGCAAAACATTTCATGCCCTTCAGAATCTGGCTTTTTTATATGCTTTCAATCAGCAGCCGGGCTGTCTGTCACGCTGACGGGCGCCGGGGCTCATGGGAGTCTCATCGAGCGGCAGCGATAGTCCTCGCTACAGCGGCATGAACAACACCTGCAACACGTGAAGGGTTTTACTCTCCAGGGAGATGCGCACCTTTCTCCAAAAATGTCTCCTCTCTGACTGAAGAAGTAAAACTCCGCCTGTTCTTAACAATTATGTGGCCTCATTCACATGTAAACATATTTATTTTGGGAACACGGGCAGCTTCTAAATATGGGAATCTATGATGCACGCCACTGGAAATCTTCAATGGCTCAGCATGTCAATAAAATTCTCATATGGATAAAATCCAGACGTGGGTCAGTACAGTGAAGGAGATACAAGCAAGCAACTCTTTCTTCACAAAATATTTTCATTCACAACTACGTGATACTTTCATTTACACTTTGAAAGAAGCACAATTCCTTTCTGAATGGATTTTTGCACTAGTGAAGTAGTAGGAAAGGCTTTAACTTTGAAAGAACCTCGAAGGAAATGGTGGAACAGCAGGATGGAGGTCGAGGTCAGAAACCAAACTTTCACCCAGGAGATTGGGCTTTATTCCAATTTGTTATTCTTAATTTTCATTTTCACTCACTGTTTGGTTGGTCAAGTTTTGTTATTAGGATCTGTGCATCTTCTCCACTTAAGAGATTGATCCATCTACTTCACAACTAGTTTCTACTACATAACTAAACAGCTTGTTTTTCTTCTTCCTTCTTTGATTTTGAAGTTGAGCAAGTTCAGATTGACAGGCTCACTTGTCAAAACTTACAGTGTTAGCACTCAGACATCAGACATTAAGTGAAAACACTTTAAATGAAATAAAAGGAACAAAAAGGAAAATTTTGTACAATGCTGCACATACCATGTATGCTATTGCAAACAAGCCTGATATTAAGTTATTGTAAGCAGGTAGTAAAAAATAATCGGCTTTATAAACCTTACACACCCCATTAAAACATTTTATTTTCCTTCAGATAACACACTAGATTCACATAATGTTACTCATTGCAGTTTTGAAGCTGTACATCAGGTAACGTATGGATTTCAACTTGTACTACATTTTAGCATTAGTGCACCATTTTATGACCCTCTATATTAAAACCAATATCAAATTAAATCATACAAGCCTTTTAAATTATGCAACATTATTTTACACCAACGTTCCAATTACAATTTTTTACCACAGCTAAAATCACAATGCAGTTAATTTAAGATAATAAGATAATGATCCTTTATTTCTCCACATGCCAGGGGAGTTTTCATTGTTGCAGCAGCACAATTTAAAATAGAAGAACACAGCAGCACTAAATATGTACATAATAATAATAACAATAATAATATGTACAATATATACAACACAATATAATTTGCTTTAATTAATAAATAACCAACAGTTTAACATCAACAAAACCCCGTGACCTCTTTTCACAGCACATTTGATGCCTCTCCTCCATTTTCTGGGTTACCACGGTGACGAGTCCGCCGCATCTGATACATGATTGGTCGGCTAAAAAGAAGAAACAGTTAAGCAATAAAACCTATGTGTGATTCGCTGCAGAAAAATTAAATCTGGCAGAAAATAAGAAACATAATTGACAACACAGTAATCAATAAGAGGTAATTTTTGTGAGACTGAGTGGAGCAGGACAAAAGATTTTCTCACCATCTTGAGCATTTGTTCACTCGGGCTTGCGCTGATCACCGATAGGATAAATGTGATAACGGCTTGTACATGAAGTTGCTGTAACTCTTCCTTCCTTTCATATAACAGAGAAGTGCGAAATTCAGGGTCATTTCGGTCTCATGTCTGCTGCCGTTATCACCAGACTGTGCAGTTACACATGGGAGGAGTAAAGATTGCTTCTGCAGCTTGAAAAGATGGTTCATTCACACCTTTTCAGCAGATGCTTTTCAAATCGTCACAGCACAAGAGGTGATTTGAGACAAATATCAATCCATCTGGAATGTTTTTTTTTCTTTTTGGTGCATTTCCACTTGGCTTCAGGTATCAGATAAATGTGTAACTACTAAAAATGTGTTTTAACATTAGTTCACGCTGCAAAGTGTGTTTGTTTCACAATGAATCATGAGACACCGTTATCTTTTCAGACCTGTTTGTTTCGACTGGCCTGTGTCCACTTCACAAGTTTTCAACACGTGACTCACAACTTTCTTTACCTTTGTAAATAACAATTTAGTGTATTGGGTGTTGTGTTAGTACACACAGGACTCTTATCCGGGAGACTGAGTGTAGAACCTTTTATTTTTTTCAAAGTTATTTTTACGCTTTTTAGTCGCTACTTGTTTTGTTCATGCTACGCAACTACTTCATTAAATTTAGGCACCAAAATTACCTTTTTAGGTTTCAGAAACATGGGGATTTGAATTAAAATACAGCTGTGCTAACTGTGCAGGTTGTTTGCTAGGTTGCTGAGGTGATAAGTTCCAGCACAACAATAGCCACTAAAAAAGCTGCTCACAATTTTACAACCTTTTTTTTTTGTGTGCAAATGATATGTTTTGCGCTGTTGACCAATGTAGCTATTGTAGAATATCTGAAATGTGAGATATATGTGAGGAAAATGGTTTAAAAGTTTCAAAAAAAAACTTGCTGCTGCATCTTGTGGTCAGACGAGATTCACAGCATTTACAACGCAAAGGAAAAATCCACTAAAAACAGCTTGATTTAGTTTGAATTTTTATTTTCCAAAAACTTCAGACTCAAATATCTTCTTTGCAATGTAGCTAAATACAATACTTCTGTGTCATATTACCTTCTGACAAAAGGTTCAAAGCTCTGTCAGAATAGAGATATGCATTTATCAATAAAGGAATGATTGATTGAATAATTACAGAAATGTTCTCTAGATATACCAACAAGTTTTCTGCTGTGGCTCTGGATCAACCTCACAAACTGAGAAGTGGTTTTTAGTTTATTTTAAAGTTGTGTTTTCAGGCATAATCTCACTGCTTTATTTTTTCCACTGCTATCATCACGTACAAACATTCTGATGATTCTTCACAACCCCAGATTACATCCAGTGGGATAGAAGCATTAGGGAGCATAACAGCCCACAAGTGGCACATGTTTGATGCTCCGAATTCTTGGTTTAACCTTGGTTTAAGCCTGAGTTTAAAGAAATCTTGACATATAGCGTAGTAGGAAACCTGTATTTATTCCCAGAGTGTCAAATATAGATGTTTTGTCAAAGCCACTGGGGTCTGGAGACATGCATGATGTGTCCCTCGGCATTAGTACCATCCACATAAATGCATTTTTTTCCACTTTAAAGGAGCCTCGTTCGTAAGTCGGAGGAGTGATGTTTGTATAGGTCACACGACTTTCACCCAGGGGACTGGAGTTTTGTGACTTAAATCCCATTTTCACTGGTTTACTGTCGTTTTCAGTCGCTGTTTTTCATTTTATTTCATTTTTTAACCTTGTTAGCATAAATGTATAAAGTTTTTTTATTTTATCTTCATTTTTCATTCTCTGGAGACCATGTCAGGAGTGAAATAGTTCATTGTGAGTATTTCCATTTTTAGCAGCTCTGTACTGATGACAGTCAAATTCTGATTTCTGGTGTTTCAAATGTAGCAAACCTAAGGAACTAATTCTGTCAGCTTGCAGGCTGGAGCTTTCGGCATTATAATTCTTCTTCACAATCGGTCTCCAGTTCCGGAATTACTACAACACTACTATGTTTTTGCAGAGTCATAGGTGAGCTGGTGTGCTCAGCTGCAGCACTGTTGTAGAGAAAGGGACACTGTGGAGTTACATTCGAGCCATTTTTAACTTGGAAAAAAAAATGTAAATCTATTAACTCGCTGAGATGAGTTTTTAGGGCTTTAGCAAATGACTAAAGAGGACCTTTAAGTTTGAGCACCAAAACTACTTGGTTAAGTTTCAGAAAAGTTCCTGGTTTGGGTTGAAATACACCCTTTAGCAACATAAACCGCTTGTTACAAGGTAAACTTCATGCCTGGAAACAAGCGACCGATTCACAGATTTCATGCTGGACAACCCTGTGCATTAAAAAAAAAATCTAACCAAATGGTGCCCAGTGCATTTAAATGTTACACCAGAGATCTGAACCAAGCATCCGTATGTGATATGTTGGGAGTTTGAATATGATTTGAATATGTCAGTTGTTATACCTTTTTAAATTCATGACATCCTCTTACGCTGAAGGAAAAGCTGAAAATGGTGTTGATGAACGGAGCTGCGTATCTACCAGCGCTCCTCTGTTTGAGTGGGAAGCAGAGCGAATGCACGCTCAGCGAATCCTTCCTGAATAATACATCTTTAAAAGACAATAAAACTAGATTCATATTATTAATCATCTAATACATTTATGGACTCGGTGTTTCCGAAATAATGAGATTAGCCTTCGAGATGACGCTCTTCTCCACACTACAGCACATAAATCATTTACACAAGGATGGGAAATATGGTTTAGCAGCCCCACACAGACTTCATCTATTATCATTTTGTAGGATGAGAGACGTTTCAAAGCAGCAAGTCAGATAAGACAATAAACATTTTAGAGCTGTTTTGCTTCCCTACGATTTCCATTATTCAGTCAGTCTGCTCTGTGTGTGCGTTATGACAGCTGAGACAGATGTGCATTTAACAGAAAAAGGCATAAAACACCAGCAAAGGCCAGCTGCACACGTACACACACTCTGGCAAATATCAGGAATTACAGACGGAAGGGGAAAAAAAAAAAGAAGAAGAGGGAATGTGTGTGAGGACTGGAAAGGCAGGAAATGTGTGAGATGGAAGTTTGGCAGGAGTGTTGAGAGGAAGGATGGATGAGGGAGGGGAGAGAGCAAATGGAAGATGGAGATGACGGGGAGACAGAGGCAGAGATAACGATGATGATGATGGTGATTTGGCTGTCTGCTTGGAAATCATTTCGCAGCTCCTAGCCGTCAGATTACAAAAACAACGGCGGCAGAGCAGAAGTGTGAGACGGTGCAATGGAATAAATGAGCTGCACAACAGTCAACAACAATGACGTTCAAATCGGGCAGCAAAAGTGCGGCTCGGTGGCACAGGACAGGAATTAACACACGGGGTTAATAACGAATGCGACAAATTCCCTGAAAAAATAAGGACTTTTTAATACCAACAGCTTTTATTCAAAGACAATTTCTTATTTTTTTTAGAAGTGTGCATGTTTACTTTTCAGCTGTGAGATGAAGAGCGTCAACAATGTCAAAAGATCATCTGAAGTGTTTGTAGGCAGCTTGAATTCGCTCACTTACAATGGATTCCAGTGGTGACAAGGGAAAACAAAACAAAACAAAAAAAAAACGTGTCAAAATGTCATTTGATTTCCAAGCCAGCATCGCAAATTCTATTTGCAGAGCTTTGGCTGTTTTTTGGAGGGTGACAGCACAACACTTGTATAATCAATGAGTGGTGCACGCTGAGTGTTCATAAATGGCAGAGAAGGTTGCTGCTGGAAAGAAGTTTGTCAAAATTTCTGTTGATTCTAAAGGAAACGACGTATTTCAGTTCACTTGAAACCAAATGGTTTGAGTTTAAAAATAGCAAAGCTTTATATTTTCGACTGCTTTTTAGGAGAACTCCACAACAGGCTGACGGAAACACAATCCTGACATGTTTACGTTGTGTAATTGTTGTAGCTAAAGCATTATTGAAAGTAAAACAACGAACATTTGCTGAATCTGTACTGGATTATTATAGCAAACAACTCATTTTACATCAC
The DNA here is from genome assembly GCF_000690725.1 of Stegastes partitus. Lineage (NCBI taxonomy): Eukaryota > Metazoa > Chordata > Actinopteri > Pomacentridae > Stegastes > Stegastes partitus. Next base: position 261,160 of record NW_007578158.1, on the reverse strand, counting down.
ATTGACATACACACCTAACAGTTTAGGTTAAAAATGACAGTGGACCCAAAAAACTACAAAGATGCCTGACAAGGTCCAGCAGTAACAAGTGTTTCTGTACGATTGTCAGTGTACACACTTTGGCATTATTTTTTTCTAATGCAACACCTAAATGCTACTTAACTACTCTATTTCAGATCGTTTCTGGGTGTTTTTGCTCACTGTGGGCTCATTTTTCACCGCAATATAAAATCTTGCCCCTCCATGGAAACAACACAATCGTGGCCAGAAGTACAAAAAACTTAAAAATGTCTTCTGTGTTGTAGGAAACAATTATGATGCAGTAAATCAGTACAAAAGAAAGTCAAATTACGTTGTCTGTGTAGATTCTCTCTTATCTAGGTCATGGTAATTCTAGACACTTGAGTAAAAAGCAGCTTGACCTCTCTTTTTGGTATCACCTCCCGTCTTCACCTCCAACTGACTGATGGGGAGTCTCAGATGTAAATCCCAGCTCAACATGATCGGTGCCCATTAACAAGCCAAGCTTCACATGCATGAAGGTGCAAATGCGCTTGTTTACTCCCAAGAAAACCAATTCACCCTGAGGATTAAACACACCAGCTGAGCATTTATATATGCAGCCCAATGCAGCGAGGAGTGCACAGACTCGTATATGAGGGTAGTGCACAGCTCAACACAGGGGAGCAGCTCCTCAGGACCAGACTCAGCAGTCCACATGCATCTGAAGGATAAGAGACACTCCCTCAGGGACAGCAACGTTCACATCCTGGACAGAGAAGACAGATGGAAGATAGAACTGGTGGTTTCACAACCATTTAGACCATGTGAGGCTTGGCTTGTTAATGGGCCATAAGCCATGTGAGTTGGGAGTGAAGATATATTGCTGGGAGTCCTCATAAGTCAGGAAGAGCTGAAGGAGCCTCTTGGGTGAAAGGTGAAGCATCTTCTAAAAGAAAAACCCAGTTGCATTTAACTGAAACTCCTAGGATTGAGTTTCTTTGATTATTTATTTGGGGGGAAAAAGAAATCAACATGCACAACATTTTTCAAAATGTCCACAGGTGTTACCAATACTGGAAAGATGATTATTTTTTGTTCCCATACTGTCTTCTGCTTCGTGTAAACACAGCCTGCAACCGAGAAGTCACTGAATTTTTGTCATTTGAATATTTTTCAAGGTTGAGTCAGTCATTGCACCAAGACAGCATAGAATATTTTTTTGTTTTTTGCAGAATCTGGTTCATCCAAACAATGTATTTTTGGTGATTTTTTAAAATGACACATGTAGAGTAGAGTTAACCCTATTCAGGACTTTTGGGCTCTTTTGTACTCCAGGCCAGTTAGTTTAGGTGACAGGTATAGTTTTTTTATTTTTGAAGATTTCTAAAGACGGACATTTGTCATTCATTTGAAACTCAAAATACGCCAACTTATCAGAAAATGTATTTAACGTAGTATAAAAGTCTATAAAAAATACCAACAAATATTCTGCACATATTTTTTCTTGGGGTCCAAATGGACCCCGAAAGACCTTCTACGTAAGGCAACATGGAAGTCCTGAATAGGGTTAAAGTGATTTCAGGCTTAGATTCATTTATGTTTTCACAGTATGTGAACATGAACAGTGTGTCACAGATACAGTAGGGACTTTTATATTATCCTATGATTTCATCTGTTTATACAGTTTCTGTCTCTGATAAATGGTTTCATTTTGACAGTTTTCTCCAAAGATAACCAGCCTTTTGGTGTTGAGAAGCTTGACTGATTTACCCTAAACTTGACTTCAGATAGGCTGAATTATACGCTTTAAAATTAAAATCCTTTTTATGAGTTAAATATTAAACCAAATCTTAAGATGTTTTTCTGAACACCAAAAGGCTGGTTATCTTTGGAAATGCACTCATCAGGTGAATCCATATACAAAGCCACAGTCAGTCTAATTTGAGCGTTTAAAGCCACTTTGATTATCAGACATGCAGGGGAAGTAGGATAGATGGGTTTAAAACGGACTTAATGCCTTCAGACAACTGAGACAGGGAGTGCATTGTAACCGAATAAGTAAAGTTTGCACCGACGGGAGGGAGGGATTGTCTAGATGAGGATCGGACAGGAAGGAGACAGCCGGGATGTGCTCGGTCCAATACCAGGAATTTACAATAAAGGAGCCCATCGTTTCCGTTTTACTGCTCTGTTTGTAGTTTTCAAATTGCATTTTGTAATTCTTTCCGGATTGATGCATTAGCTCAAATATAGAAACACAAAGGAGCCGAATGTAGGGCGTAACATGCAGGGAAGGAGGCAGAATGAAGAATCGTTTTTATTATTAACTGTTAAACATAATATAGTGCAATTAGACAGAACAGGGGAGCGGCGGAGAAGGAAACGAGACGAGAATATTCAGAAGCAAAATGAGATGCGGGGTAAGAGATAATGCGCATATGGGTGAGAAAAAAGGGAGACGGTGCGCTGTAAAATGTGAAAAGTTGATCTTACTTAAACGAATCTCTGAAACCGGTTGCACTCAAAAAAGGTAAGTAAATATAACCATTAGTCTTAAATACAGTTTACATCATATCTACTGGTAAAGT
>NW_007578158.1:240465-257254 GCF_000690725.1 Stegastes partitus | reverse complement strand
TGTTACAGTGTAGGAGGAAGGTGGCTGCTCATCTGGAGTGGAGGAGTGTTGCTCCTCCAGCTCTAACTCTCTTAATAGCTGCCCTATGTGATCGTCAACAGCCACCTTCACTCAGGACCCTTCTTCACTCGGAGTTCATAAAACTCCTGAAAACGTCTTTTTTATTACGTTTTTTTTTTAACCTCCTGAAACCTCTCGTTTTTGCTAACAAACACTGCAACCAATAAATGTACAGTGCTGTGATTTTCAGCTAAATATTAAATAAAATAATGTAACACTCCAACCCACAGGATCCACAGCTCACAATGATATGTATCAAGTGTGACTAAACCTAAAAGTATAGGTGAGAAACATGTTGCAGCCTGATATCAGGTTTGTTCCAGCTTCTAACACTGACTCGGCTTACATAACTGATTAAATCAGTCGGGAGCCGGAGACCTTAAATTACTTTAAACTAAATTAGTAATTAATTATGTGTGATTTAAAGAGCTTAACGCTTCTTTTATGTTACATTGTACGAAAGGTCAAATCCACCTCCACTGTACCAGATCTAATGGATGAAATGTTCAATTAGAGCGTCTCTCTTTGTCTGATTTTTTATTTATTTTTTTCTCTTGCATCTCATTTTGTCTTTCAACAAAGAACGCAGTTACAATGAAGGGAAATATAATGGGGGAGCTTTCCTGTTCTTCTCGTCTATCATTCTTTGTCTTTCCTTCCTTCTTTCTTTCCTTCTTTCTTTCTTTCTGTCTCGTTTTCACACCTTCCCATGTTGCTCATCAACATGTCTGCTTGTCACCTTCCCATCTGTCCTGTTTCCCGGCATCGCCTCAGCTTCCTGCACTTTCTCTCGCACATACATCCACAGGTTTCTTTCTTTCTTTATCGGTTTTCTATTTTGTTTTCTTTCTTTCTGTCTTTGTCTTTGTTCTATCTTTCCGCTTTTCTTTCTTTCTTTACTTCTTTCTTTCAATTTTCCCTTTTCTATCTTTCTTTCTTTCTTTCTTTCTTTCTTTCTTTCTTTCTGTCTTTGTTCTATCTTTCTGTTTTTCTTTCTTTCTTTACTTCTTTCTTTCAATTTTCCCTTTTCTTTCTTTCTTTCTTTCTTTCTTTCTTTCTTTCTTTCTTTCTTTCTTTCTTTCTTTCAATTTTCCCTTTTCTTTCTTTGTCCGCTTTCCTTTTTAGTGTTTGTCTGTCTGTTCTCCTGTCTTTCTCTCTTAGTTTCATCTTGCCTCTCTGACCTATTATGTAACCCCATCAGCATCATGATATGTACCGAGATAGAAATCATCCCTCTACTTTCGTAGCACTCTTTGATATGGCGTGTACATGTGTATTGCTTTCATGCCTAAGTAGATCTAATTATAGTTTTGCTCCAGGCTCTGTAGGAAACCTACCTGAAACTCGGTTTCAGTCTGAAAGTTAGCTGAGGCGGCTCGCAACCTGAGCAGAATAGATAATTGGGTCCAATCCAAAAGGCAGTCGACTCAAACACACACAAACCGACAGTGGCAGCAGTGTATTGCACCATTAGTTAATAGCAGCAGAGGATGTGGTAATATTTATGTCTGTCTCACATCTAAAACGGAACAGTTTTGTTGGCAATAAAACAAGACCTCAAACTTAATAAAGAATATTTGGACAGAACCCAACATCAATTCCTGGTTGGTTACTTGTTGAGAGAAACACTTATTCTCTGAAGCCACAACAGCAAGTCTGCAGTGAGACAGAACGTTATGGTTTGGAGGTCGGGCATCACAGACAAGCAATTAACATTTACTTCTTCTTTTTTTTAAGTGCGTCTGCACCCGCTGTAATAATCCTTCTTCTGCATTCAACACATTGTTGTGTGAGTTCATAACATCTGAACATATCACAGTTGTGTTGTTTTAGTAGTCACAACACCTATTTTTTAATGAAGTTAGAAAGCTTGTCTTGTTTCCAAATACAGATGTATGTTAAAACTAACGGACAGCGAGTAGTAAGCCTGCACAATCAATCAAGTTACAATGACTTTGTAGATAAAATCACTTGGTTCCAGGTAAATCTGATATTAAAACGCCTTATTTCACTCCTTTCAAAGTAGTTTTTGGTCTCACATCAGTCCAAACTGCTGCGCTGCAGTAATTGATGGAGACTAGACGCTTCTCTGTGCACAGCCAACAGCAGCCTGCTTGTGTGGCCTTTAAGGAATGTTAGTAAATTGTAGCATTGATCAATGAGCATATGTTCAGCAGGCAAGGAGGTACAATTTCATTTATTATTAACCTCAAGGAGATGCTCTCAGTTCAGATTAAGATTCTTTTAAATCTTACTTCATTGCAGAGATTTGTGCAACAGCAGGAATGTTGTACATCAGGGGTGTCAATCTCAAAAACACAGTGGGCCAAAATTTAAAACCTGAACAAAGTCGCGGGACAACATTGAACAAATGAACCTTTTAATATGGACCGAAACAAATTTTGCTTTAACATTGAATATGGAACAAGCAACGCTTATTACCATACATTATATATAAGTTAATAGTGGAGACATCCAAAATCAAATTATAAATAAAAAAACACATCAATGGCACAGTGACAGTGGGAAGTAGCTATGCCTACTGTCAAAGAGGAGAGGGAGTTTCTGGGTCCTGTCCTGATTGACGTGCCAAAACAAGAACAGGGCATTATGGGATTTGTAGTATTAGCGGTGAATGCGCTGTACAGTATAATACCGGGGGCAGCTCTAGCAGTCATTTGGTATTGTCTCGCGGGCCAAATCTAATTACAAAGAGGGCCAAATTTGGCCCGCGGGCCAGAGTTTGACACCCCTGCTGTACATCATGGAAGTGAAAGCAGCGCTGTGTTTGTTTAACCCTCTAAACATCGCCTGCAGGTTTGAAAGGCAGGTTTTCTTTAAAATAACAACAAAAGAACCCACCAAACCATCCACCAACCAGAAACCATGGAACAAACAATGATCGGCTTATCAGCTTTCCAATTGTCCTTGAACTACTTTTCAGTGATGTGCCGTCCCATTGGAAAACAGTAGCCAAACCTAAATTTAAAGCCAAAATATTTAATCAAATCTCTTTTGTACTTCATGTCTCATTTAAAAAAATTCTTCCAAAATAATTTCCTCAAACCACATTCTGTATAAAACCAAACATTTCTGCTGTCCTTGGTGTGATTGTGTCACTATTATTGATTCAGCTGTGACCAACTGACAAAATTGCTGGAGCGTTTCAACTGAACTGGGCTGAACTGCAGGCTGTGTTTACCCAGAAGTACAGAAACACATTAAAAACGTGGTCAAATATCTGGAACATGCAAAGTAATCTTTTACTCTTTTTCATTTTTTCCTGATTTATGCCATGCCTTTCATTTACTTCACAAAATACATTTGTGAGTCCTTCACTTCTAAAATCTATGAATAAGCATGATGTCAGTATTGATGAAAATATCCATTATTATCCTTTTGGCCATAGTTGTGGCCCCCCCAGCAAGAAGCCACAGTGTTTTCGTAAATGCATTACGACACTGACATTAGCCACATTTTACTGCTTTGTTTATTTTTTTCTAGTAGATCTTTCACCCTGCCTGGTCTACCTTTAGTCCCAGGTTTCTACGTTCCCTCTACCACACCATATGGATCATGGCAGGAGAGTACCAGCATCTCTAGTGTTTTAGCTCCTAACTTTGTGTGTTTTGCCTTTTGAGTTTTCTGTCCTGAGGCTGCGGCTGCTTTTCTCCATCCTTCTCTTGTTGCCCTCTCTGCTTCTTATCTATGTGATTATTGAGCACTGCTGCAAAATGCCTGCTTCTGAACAGCTTTCACCAAAAACCTGACATTTACACTTGATGTTCTTGAATCAGAAATGGGCAGATTTCAGTTCTGGCAGTGATGTAAATCTGTCTTCCCACCGTCTGTCCTCGATGCTGCCTCTCTCCGTGGCTGTCAGCAGCGAGCCGTCATGGTGCTCCTCTCTTCTTAAACATACATGAAGTGTGTCCTCAGGAGTGGAGTTAAAGTTACGCGACTCGTGTCCTCAACAATAATAATTTAGTGGGATGAAGGAAACCTATGGGAGGGCAAAGCAGAGAATGAGTTTGTTAAAGTGCGCTTAGGGGGTTTTAAAAAGGAGGGTTGACTTTACTGCATAATTATAGCAGGGCTTTGTTAATGGTTCTGCCGGGGGTAATGGCCGCTCTAATGTTTTTTTTATCCCCTCAGCCGCTCTGACCAATTATGTGATGAGTTTCCAAAATACAGTGCATGCCGCTTGGTCTTCCTGAGGCGCTCTGTCTTTCTTTATGCAGCATTTCTTTCAAATCCAGCAAAACACTCACCGCAAATGCACAATGTTGGTCGAATTTGTAAAACAAAATCTGTTTTAAAGGAGAGGTTGATCGCCGGTCCTTGACTATCACAGCCTTTTTATAAACTTTCAAGGGTATTCTTTTGCGTTTTAAAGCTCTGATTTCCAGAAAACAATGCAGATTAGCATGAATAATAAGCACAGATGCCTGCAAGTTACACATTTTCATCCAAAAGTCTTCTCCTGCTTTTTCACTAAAGAATCCAAACTTTATGAACTGCTGTCCTGTTGTTCGTTAAATCTGATCTAGTTTGGTTTCTCTTTGTGCTTCCTGCCTGCCCAAAACTCAGCTCATATGTCTTTCAGAGCTGAGTTCCCTTTATATCTCTGTACAGTAATTTGCTTCCAGTGTAGAATTCATTCATATATTAATTTGTTCACAAAAAAATAGGCTGTGATTTATTTCGGTGCCATATCTACACTGAAACGGTTATTGGATGCTGTAATAATTCTTTCTCTGCATGCTGGCATGATTCCAATATAAGAGATGTGGGATAAAATCCTTGTTTCATGCATAAATGCTTTTCAAAGTTCAGTCGAAGAGGACAGGAGTCTGAGTTAGCCTTTGCCAAAGTTAAAGTCTTTCTGGAATGAAATTCACTCAGTTAGGCTCCCTGGAAAGTGTTTTTCTTGCTGACCTGCTGTGAAGAAACAACAGCAGTGGACTTTTGTTCTAAAAAGACTTACTTTGAAATCATTTTTACACGGAAAGAAGACTGTGGATTGGATCCACCATCTTGTACTTGCTCACTTTGCACAAGGGTGTGCCGGTATGGAGAATGGTACAGCAAACCAAGGACTCTTTGTCTGGAGTTGAACATCCTCGAATTAACTGATAATTGAGTGAAGGAACCATATTCTTCTTTTACACCTGGTGTTAACATGCAATCTGTATCTGAATAACTTATTAGGATCAGGGAAAATGCACACAGGGAGAACTTGGATGGTGTAAATGAGGTGTAGAAGCAATGCATACAGTGATAGAACACATTTTAATGTCAGGTGCAAATTTGGCAACAGACTGGAAGAAGACTGATGTATCCCAACATTAAGGAATTCAGATCTGATAAATAGAAGAATAGCTTCATATTTAATGTGTGCACGCTGCTAAGTTTTTGGAAAATCCTACTGTTCCCATTCACAGTGTGCATGTTCAGAAAAGGCCAATTTTTGTGCAACGAAACAAGCTGGCAAAGACGGCGTGCAGTTTGGGTTGTAGTACCCAGCAAAAGCCTGAACGATCTGCAGCGAGCGAGCTGCCGAGGACGTCTTTGAAAGCTGTTGCGAATGCGCTGTCAACGCCCAAACCCCCCTCCCCCTATGATGAAGGCCCGCCGAGGACACCACTGAAAACACGCCGTTGTGAAAGCAGAACATAAAACAACTTTTAGCCAAAATATGGGGAGTCCAAACAGCTTCACGCTCAGCACTGCACTTCCTCGGTCCCCCAGCAACACGGCCTCAAAGTGTGAAGCAGATCAGACGAACTGCTGTTGAGAAAAGACCGCACACACAACAGACACACACTCATAAACGGACTCCTTGCTTTATACTTAGTTATGGTATGTGAGAATTGGTTTTTGTATGTTTTTCGAGCAGTAGTGAACACAAGAAAATGTTGGTGGACTGAAAGTGGAAGAAAATGGAAAAATCTACATATTATCTGTAGACGAACTAAATGGGTGACAGTATGTAGTTTGGAAGATGGATGGATGGATAGATAGACTGTGCATTAACCGCTAGCTTTATTAGACTGAATGAATTCTAAATCAACATAACAAACTAGTTATTATTTTATACTGAAATGATAACAGCAGACCTTGGAGCAGACCAACTTGCATCTGCACATATTTAAATGATTTCTGAAAGTAGAACTGTACTGAATCAGGTGATCCTAGTACAAGAACTATTGAGGGATGTAATACAGACTAGTTAGCTGCAATTTGTAGATGATCTGCCATGTTTGCTTTGTTTTGCTTTTTTACACACAGTGATATGCAAACTGTTGTTTGAACAAAATGCAGCAACATCGAGGACTTCTTTGATACGATGTCAGTCAGTTTCAAGGCTACTCTGAGCAAACGTTGAGCTAAATGAGTTTGACCCAACAGTATCCATCAGGTCATTGGGCTGTTTGCAGATAGTCTGTTCTTTCCGCCACAAAAAACAATAGAATAATCCTGAAAGGCTTTTAAAGTAACACTTCTCTATTCATGAAAGTATCACCAAAGATTGTTGGACGAATGACAGTTTAGTTGAATGTATTGACCAACCAGTTGACCAGTTGACCTTGAGACTGCAGGCAGAGTACTTTTAGCCTTATTTTTTGACTAAAAACTGTCTTTTAAAGGACATTGTTATATAATATTTTGTGTTTCTTAGTCTCTTTCTGTCAGTCACACAGCTGATAATCTTTTTGAATCAGTGTAGATTTCTGTAAAAGCTTGCTGCTATTGTTGTGTGAATCAAGTGCGCGTACATTACACAAGTTGTGGAGACAAATCTGTTGAAAATCACACTGTTGGGATTTGACTCCTGGAAACAAAGAGTAAAAGAACAAACATTTTTGAATCTTAGAGATCGGACTTTAAAGCTAGATCGAAGGGAAGGCCAGGGTAAGACTAAAGCTTTAGAGAATCGTGTCAGTGTCTTTTTGCATGTGAACAAGTGATTGGGAGGCAAATTGTAAAGCACCTTGGATGTAACCGTGACCTGTTTAGCGCTGTACTCTTCAGAGTAGTTGTTAAGATCTAAAAGAAAAGAGGGTGGCAACATTGCTAAAAAAAAATTCCAATTCCAATAGCTGAATTGCAGTTTATTTGAAAGAGGCGAGTGCGCTGAAAATGTTGGTAATGACTTGTCTTGTACCGCGACTTCACCACAATAGATCAAAATTGAACTCTGCAAACTGTGACTACTGCTCTGACAATCAGCGTAATAAATGTACCCTTTACCTTTATTCTCTTTCAAATCGGTTTGCCTGATGAGGGATAATAAAAACCTGTCTGATCCTGGGGTGTTTTTTTTTCTTCTTCTCCCTTTTACTGATTTCATTGAATTCACAAATCTCTGTAATTGCGCTGACTAGATTTTTGTCACTGACAGGCGATGATGGCCAAAATTACGAAATACGACCCAACTTCTGAAACCAGGAATTTCCCATTGATTGACTAATTGAATAATTGATTAATTCGCCCCCATTTTTCATTCATCTGTTGGCTTACTCAATTTGCTTTTCAGTTTGTTATTCAATCAGTCATTCTCCATCAATTTCTTTCTTCCGCTCCCTCCCTCGTCTCTCCCATTCATACGCAAATCTCCCTCTTCCTGCTCTCCCCTCTTCATCTCTCTCATTTTTCATTCCTCCCATCTCTCTCATTACACCCCTCCCCCCACTTCCATTTTCCTTCCATGCAGCGCTCCTTCCATCCATCCATCCATCTCCCTATCTGCTCTGCTCTCCTGCCCATCTTTGTCTCCCATCTCAGTTCCTCCGGGAAACACGGTCACAAAGGCATCTGAGGCGTCGTTTTGCATGTAAATTGGATAATTGGATTTGGACGCATAATGCCTTGTGGCAGACGGGAAGAAAGGAAAGAAAGGGAGGAGGGGAGGTGGGAAACAAGAAGAGGAGCGTGAGAGGTATTCAGAGAGATGGGGAAAAGTCAACAATTTATGCATTTTGACGCATTTGAATGCCTCCACGCTCAGGTGGAGATCAATGAACAGGCTGATACACAGATAGAGTGTCATACGTTGGTGCACAAACATAGACTGCAGTTAAAATTGTGCTGGGAGCTCAATCAGATGATTGTGCAGCACCTGCACTGTGCTCTGTCAGGTGAAGCAGCAAAGCACGCTCAGTTAAATATCAAGTTTGTGTTTAAGGTGACAGCGAACACATCAGCGTGAACTATACGTAATGTTTGTTCCGGTGCAGCATTTCTGGATCAACAAATAAACTATGTGCAAGGTCAGATTCCTGACAATGACTTAGTAATGTACTCACTGTTGTTCCATCTCAAACTATCAAGGGCCTTTTGTTCGACCATATCTGATTTGCTTGAAACCTTTTTAATCATCAAGCTATTACTATTTAAAAATGGTATCTGTGAAATTTTAGATTGGATTATCAAGTATTTTACAAGGGATCTGTTCTACTTGGACCAGGATGTCTACAAACTTGTCATACCTGCTCAATCAGCTAAAAAGGTTTGACACAAATAACTTTTTTTTTTTTGGGAGTGTTTCACATTATAAACCAGTCATACATTTTAATTTGCATTATTGTGGCATACAAGTACATATAGTTCAGGAAATACCACCAGTTAACTCCTACATTATCATTTTTTGCACTATGTGCTCAAAGACTTTTTATGACTATTTAGATTTATATATATAATTTTTGTGCACCCATAATCAGAGACTGTTTGATTAACTTGTCCACAACTGCAGATTCTGAATCAATGATATGATGAGAATTAACAGTGAATATTTCATTCTTTTGTCTTCAATAATTCCTGAGAAACTGTTAAACTTAACCTCACATTTCAATGTGGAAAAACCATGCTGACAGTGGGTTGATGGCAAGTTGTTTTGTTTTCAAATTTGTCAACTGTCTTGGAAAAGACTTGATCTATATTCTCAAAAATTTCACAGCTACCCACATTTTATGGTATAAAAAATCAGGTAAATCAGAGTTTTAATAATAATAATTAAAAAAATTTGAGATGGAATGACCTAAAAAATGTATTTCTAACTTGTGACATCTAAAAGAGAAAATTACTGACAGTAAATGATGTCTGCAAAGTAAAGCGTTGGGTTTTGGTGTGTCATCTCATGACTGCTTGCTGTGTGGACACTAAGTAAAGCAACTTGGGTCAAAGTTTTAAATGACTGATTTTGTGATTTTAAGACAGTGGAGGAGTGTGTATGTGAGTTCTGGCAATACTGATGTCCACTCTTGTTATAGAAGTTACTTTTTTTTAAAAATTATTGCAGCTTAACCCAACTCCAAAATAATGCCCCAGATGAGAGAAATGTTTTATAAAGACCTAAGGCACAAAACAAAAGTTGCAGAAGCAAAGTACTGGAGACAGAACCGACCAAATGACCCAATTTTTCTCATTACTGCTCCATCAGTCTGTTGAAGCGATGGCATTCTGTCATTCATTAATGTTGGTCACAGCATCATTCAGACAGATTGGACTGAACATCAAGTGACATAATGCAAGTTAATGCAATAATAAACAAAAGACTTAATCTAAACTAACAACAGCTTGTCAGCCTGTCCAAATAACAGCCTGCTTTATTTATGATTTCCTCAACTGTGGAAATTCTGTCCATGTGTGACGATAATCTAACGACCGCTTTGCCAACAGTAAAAATGAAAATATCACAACAGCTGTGACGGGAGCTCAGCACTCAACCTGAGGACGGACGCTCTGTAACAAATGATTTGACTGTGAAGACAAGTACACAGTGTGACCTGCTGTTAGATCGTAGCCCATCCTGTCTCCATGTCAGGGGTCATTTATAGTTCGAAGTAACCAATGAAGCTGTTGTTGAGTGCAGCTCAAATGGATTCTGCTGCTGTTTGATGCTGCAGATGTTTAATAAACCCAGAGGAAAGACTCCTACAAACAGCTGGAGGCAACAAACCTCAGCTGGTTTTAAAGTTTTGTTGAAACCTGAATTCATTATTTGTGAGTCACATTAATCTGTTACAAACTCAGTTTTCATCACAGCAAAACTTTATCTTCATGAGCATTTGAGTGAATGAGGGCAAAGAGAATATATTGGCAACGAACTAATTGTGTCTTTTGCTCTTTGTGATGTTTTTGGACCGATTTTGGTGATAAAATGTGCAAAAATCACTGGAAATACTTTGTGATTTTGAGTTCAACTAGCAGTTAAAATATGATTGCATGCAGTTCAGACTTACTAGTTATTAATAAGACCCAGTAAGAGTGCTATTGTGTTGTGGCTTTAACGGAAAGGTGAGCATTGAGGCTTGACGCCACAACTTTCTGATGTTGCTTTCGGGTTAAGTTTAGGCCCAAAGTTACCTAAGTTTCAGGAAAGATCATGATATGGATTAAAATACTTGCATGTTTACACTAACCTCAAACTTCCTGTTGTTTTCTGGGTGAGAAGTCCATGTTGTGAAAGAATAGAACTACGAGATGTGTCAGAAAAGTTCCAGGACTGGTGTCACGAAAGATATACGTCAAACCCAAACTACAAACTACGAGTTTTCCCCTTCAGACCATCCACCAGAACGTCTACAAAGAGATTTGCTCCTTTCAGTGTGCAAGAAGATGTGAGAGTTGTGGCTGCTTCACCATGACAATGCACCCTGAGCATCCCACAGTTCCTGGTTGAGAAGAACATCGTCGTGCTGGAGCAACCTCCCTACTCACCCATCTGGCTCCGTGGGATTTTTTTCCTCTTCCCCAAGCTCAAGGGGGTCATCAAGGGGACCTGTTTTGAAGACGTGGACGACACTAAGATGACGACGGAGCTGCGGAGGATCCAAAAGAAGAATCCTTCCAGGAGTGCATGGTGGTGTGGCAGAGAAGGCTGGGGAAGTGTGTTAGACTCCAGGGAGATTACTTGGAAGCGGAGCAAATTTATCTTTGAAATATATCTTTTGTGGCACCAGTCCTGGAACTTTTCTGACACACCTCGTATACTCACAATCTTTTTTTTTTTTTTTGTACTAAAACCAGTATGTTCTGTGGTATAGACTTATCAAATCAAATCAAATCTAGTTGTCATTTTGCTGTACATACACTACAAGCAAGATGAGAGAGCATTTTTCCAGGATCCAATAACTAAAAGCAATTAACAAATCGTAGGCATATACGGATCAGCAGTTCAGCATTCTGACAGCTTGTGGAATGACGCTGTTGATCAGTCTGGAGGTTCATTCCTTTAGTGCTCCGGAAACATTTGCCTGATGGCAGCAGTTCGAACAGTCCACAGAGAGGGTGTGAGGAGTCCCTGACGATGTTCAGTGTCCTGGTTCAGAGCTAGCTGTCTGTCTGTCTGTCCGACCAGAACGATGTCATCTCCTCCAGCTGTATGGCCATCTGGGATGTTGTCATGGAGCCATGACAACATCCCAAACAAACACACAGCAGTCCCTCCACTCTCCGTAGGCTTCTCTTAGCAAACAAAGCTCGTCCTGCTTGTTGTCAAGGGAGTGGACATTGGACAGTAGGAGCGATGGTCCTGCTAGTCTGGAGGGGTTAGCCTTTAGCCTAGCATGGATCCCGGCTCTCTTCCTCCTTTTTTTACGTTCGTATCGTTTGTGCTTCCTTCTCTCTCGGGTACCTGCTGGCGTAGTCGCCGATCGGACTGCATGTTGGTGTAGTATGTCCAAATCACAAGTGACCACCGCAATTTTAGCGTCGTTCATTGTGCTGATGTTCAGCAAAGTCTCTCGGCTGTAAGTTTGAACTTATGAACGTCTTGGACAGGTTCATCCGGCTGTAGGACTTTCCATTAGATGCAATTTCATAGTGACACAGAAACACTGTTCCCTTCACCTGCCTGGGGAGGAAAAAGAACAAGGAGACACCTTCTTCACAAGGAGTCTCCCAAAAAGATTAAAAAAAAAAAAAAATCACACTACCTGTGATGTGACTTAATCAGAGAGGGATCGCTTAGATTCACCTGCTCGCTGCAGCTGAAGAGCACAGAGCTGGTGCTCCCGATGCGCTGTCAATTCGCTGCATTTGCCGCATGCTAAATTACCAGTTGTCACTTAACGGGGAGCGGATCTCCTCCGGCTGCTCCGTGAAACACTCACACACACACACACACACACACACACACACACACACACACACACACACACACTCACACATGGATGCACTTCCCCCCCGTTATCCTTGCTGCGACCTGTCCTATCTGTGTTAATGAAGGCAGTCACATCAGTGTGACGACGGAAGTGAAGTGCTAATATGAACGTGTTTGTGTGTGTGTGCACCTCTAATGCAAGAGCTGCCACTCCTGCTTACAGACACGGAGCTGTAAAGGGAACGTTAAGTTCCTCCCGTGTTGTCTGATGTTGAAACAGCGACTCTTCTCCCTCACCCCTCCTCTCTCCTCTTCCTCTCCTTCCACCACCCTCCTCTTCCTCTTTAATTGCCTCTCTGTCTCTCATCACCTCCTGTTTCTTCTCTGTTTCTCTTTTCACCCTCAGCTGCTCCTGTCCTTCCCCCTTTTCCTCCTTTTCCATCCTCTTTCGATCGTTTCCCTCCATCTCTCCTCACCTCAACATTTATGTCCTCTCTCTCCTCTGACTTATGTAATAATGTGCTCCATTTGGAGTGGTTTATTGCATAATTATGCAGATTAAAACACATTTACATATTATAACACCATTACAAACTGTTATTTAATTCAGTTTTTATTTCACTTTGTTGCGATTTAATGAGATATTTTTTCTCTGTTTTCGACCTGAATTTAACATTTTACTGCGACATTTGACTTTTATAACATAGATTTTTCAAAGTGAGCTGTGCGGGTCATCCTTCTACTGGCCTACACAATTGCTAATTTTCGGTGCATGACTACAGTATAAATGTGGTGTGTGCGACAGTAATCAAATACTTTTTGTGTTTTATTTTTTTTCCCGATTCGATAGCCCATAACCCCCAAAAAAGGCAAAACTTTGGGTTTGTTGTTTGCTCATTTAAAGGCCGCAATGTTTTGACATCATTGCACAAAAATTCTGCACAAACTTTTAAGCATTTTTTAATTCAAGTGATCCAAGAGGAAACTCTGCACCTCATCTTGGCTCTGTTTTCAGGCTTTAAAAAATCAGGCCAGTCATGGGGGATTTTAGCCAGTTGCGTGTCTTTTCAATAGAAATTCGGCACTAAAAACACGTCTCAGTTTGGCCCCAGGGAACAAATAAAGTTTTTTTGAATTTAATTTGATTAAAAAATGTACTAAGATCAGGTGAAAGAATGTAAGGAACAAGAAAGCCAACACTCAGAAAGAGACTTAGTTGTGCAATTGGATGGAAGCAGAGAACTTTCACTCAGGAGAGCAGGTGTTAAATCCCAGGTGAAGCCACAAGTAAATATGACACAATGTGCTATATTAAAAAATGTCTATGTCATATTAAGCCTAATGGCTTTACAATGACTTAACATACTTTACATTCCTTTGTTTCAAATTAAAAAAAAAAAAAAAAAAATCTGGAATATTTTAAATCGCAATCTGTGCTACTTAATATTTCTTTCCTATCTCATCATCTCACTTTTGATTAATCATATCAGATATCATTAACTATATCTGTGATCTACTGAGGTGAATTTTTTCTTGTGTTAAGTGATTATAGAGTTTGCACACTGGAGCATCAAAGAGGCTTTTCAAACACAGAGGAGGAGCTTTGTTCTCCAACCGGCTGTCACAGGTGGCGATGCGCTTGACTGGTAAAAGCACAATGCAGGTGGAATATTTATTAACGCACAGGTTCATGAGATTCCACACGGTTGTGATTTGGTTTTTCAACATTTTACCGTCACGAGCAGATATTGTATCATGAATTGCAAAGGTTTTTCTAACTTTTCAGTTCCACTACCGTCTCTTCTTTTAGTCTTTTTCATTCAACATAAACTGTAAAAAAAAAATAAAATAAAATAAAAATAAAAAAAATCATTCAACATAAACTGTAAAAAAAAAATAAAATAAAATAAAAATAAAAAAAATAGTAATGAAAAATAACCATATTTAAAAAAAAAAAAAAAACTAAACTGAAAAAAGTTGTTAGCCACTGCTTTTTGATATACACTGATAAAAGCACATTCATTTCACATTTCTGTTGCCAAAGCTTCTGTAATTTTACAAGATATCGCTCAGTTAGCAAACAAATCTATAGGTTACGAAACCAATACTTCTTTTCTGTTAATAGTCAGAAACTATTAGAAATATATCTACAGTTTTAAAGTTGACATTAACCTCTTAAGACCTGGCATCCACATGCCTGGACATCACATTTTGGGGTATATTACCACAGTATTACATTTGTTTTTTTTTTTTTTTTAACTTGTTTTAATTTTTATTATTTAATTTTTATCATTTTATTGTTGTTTTTAAAATATATTTTTCAATTTAAAAAAATATTTGAATAGATTTTTTAAAATATATTTTTATTTTCTTTATTTTATTAAAATGTATTCCTTCAAAATGCATATCAAACAAGAGCTTGGGTCTGAAGAGGTTAATGCCTTCATCTATGAAATGAAAAGGATGTATTTTCAAAATTTCACTAAACTTGCACATGTATTTAAATGGTGTTTTCATGTTTCAAAATGTCAGTGTTCTTTTAAAACAACTGAAAATTTTGCAGTTGAATACATTCTTCCATCATCTATACACCGCTTAATCCTCACTAGGGTCTTGGGGGGCTGGAGTCTATCCCAGCTGACTTAAGGCGAAGGCAGGGGACACCCTGGACAGGTCACCAGTCTATCACAGGGCTACACTTAGAGACAGACAACCAAGCACACTCACATTCACACCTACGGACAATTTAGAATCACCAATTAACCTCAACATCCTTTTGGACTGTGTGTGAGGAAGCTGGAGAACCTGGAGAGAACCCACACTGCACGGGGAGAACATGGAGACTCCACACAGAAAGATCCCGGGTGTCCTCACCGGGAGGCGAACCGGTGACCTTCTTGCTGCGAGGCAATGGTGCTAACCACCGATCCACCTTGCAGCCCAGTTCATGTTATTTTACAATACACACATACATTCACAGCCTGTCGTGTTAATTCACTTTTATTTCAATGTACCTCAAAAATACGGAAATATCTGTAAAATACAATGGAAAAAACCCCCAAAAAACATTGTAAAATTACATATTTAATTATTTATTTTAGATGTTTTGTGTGTGTGTGTGTGTGTGTGTGCGCGCCTTTATTTGTGCATGTCCGTATTATGACAGTGTTAAAACATCCTGCCTGTGCTGCCTTATTCCAGTTCAGCCCCTCGTCATAGAAGGTGTTCATAGAAACACATGTGAAGCTGCACACATCACCATGACAACCCCGCTGGGACAACGAAAGACGGAGAGAACGACAAAGACATTGACAGACTCAGATAGAGTAAAAGAAGCAAGACAGGAGACAATCAAGAGTGTCAAAGAGGACAGAACAGAGTGAAAAAGAAATGTTTTGGTGGGGAAATTAAAGAAAATAAAGAGACAGAAAAGAAAGAACTGGCCTGAAGAAAAGGGAATTTTAAGTTGAGATCAGAAATAACATAACAACATGCTGAAGTGGGTTTTCACTGAAATGCTGCCTATTTTCATCCTGTTTGAAAAAAAACCCAATATTTTTTGCCTTTGCTGCACAGAGAAATCAAAGCTCCGGTCGCATGAATAATTTCTTATTTGTCAGCAGGATTTTTTTTATTTTTTAAATTTTTTTTAACCCTCATCTCCTCTTGAGTCCAAAGCGTGAAATAATTATTCTGCTATGGACCAGAGACCAAGGGCAAATTCCTTTTCAGACAACATCTCTGTCTTTTATTATTCTCTCTTTCTATTCTCCCAGATTTTCTTCGTTTTAATTTCTCAGCGCTGCCTCGTCTCCGCACCTCCTCCTCCTCCTCCTCTTTTATAAGACAGTGACGGCTCGAGCGGTGAGCTGTGCACCTTAGATCATATTGATTTTATTTCATTGTCACACACCATCAGTGCTCGGCTCTCATGGGTTTACGAGATACATCCATTTGTCATTTGTGTAGAAGAAACATGTTATTTACACAAACTCGAGCTTTACACATCAATTGTGCTTCGAAGGCTCCCAAAGGACTGCAGAGCCTTGAAAGCTTGTTTTTTCATCAATCAACCTCGTCTCCTACGTTCACATATCGCTAAGTTTTTCCTCCCTATTCTGTCCTCAGGCCACATCTGGTGAATGAATGAAGACACTGTATTTATAAACTGCAACAGAGACTAGGGGACGCCTCGAGACCGTCAGCAGCAACAGCGCTTTGGTCAAGGTTACGGAAAGATCACGGTTTCCGTTGAATGTAAATAGAAGTCACTGTAAACTTTTTCTGCATAAAACTAGATCTTTGCTTAACTTAAAGCTGGAGTGCAGGACTCTTACATATAAACTAACTAAGAGGGTTGGTGCCAAAGTGGACCAAACCACATTTACTAGTTTTAGAGAAAAATGGGGTCAAATTGTTGGTGTTGCTCAAATGAATGGTGGTTGCTGAAGGAGTCATTATACACATCCAAAGATGTTTCAACACCGTCCAGAGACAGAAACAGCTACTTTGCAATGACTCATTTAAGTTTTCATTTGGCCTTTCCTTTTGCTGAGTGCCAAAGCGAGCCATACCACCTTTTCTACTTTTTCCACCGTTCAAGGTTCGTCTCGCTGAACAGCA
>NW_007578158.1:231844-239845 GCF_000690725.1 Stegastes partitus | reverse complement strand
AAAAAAAAAAAAAAGTCTGCGCTCCATGCGTCAATCAAGAAGCCTTGACTCACTGAGCTGTGGCCAACGGTCCTGACAAGAATTAAGGGAAGGTTCTGTTAAACTGCAGACTATGTACACAAAGTAAAAAGACAGGAATAGAAGCAAATTTATAATCTAAGTAGTAAAATATTGACAGAAGGTAGAGGCGTAGACCACATATTATACATACTGATTCCACTTTTATTTTTAGATGAATAATCAGAGAGACAGAGTTAGCTGTTGAATATAAGACATCTGTGAGCACTCTTTACTTGAAGCCATAGTTGTGCTGTTTCCATAGAGATGCGGGACTTCATATTGCAGTGAAAAATGAGCACTCAGTTGGTAAAAATGTGATAGGAGTTTAAAAAAAAACACAGAGTAGCTGCTTCATGTTGAGAGGGCTGACACTGTGTTCACGATAAGGGCATATTGTGGTGCAACATTAGAAAATACTTTGTGTGTGAACCTCTTACTGATTCGTTCATTAACATTCAACTTATATTAAAACATCTTTTTAACTGGTGCAGAGTAGCTTTTCTTTAAATTTTGCTGTTATTAATTTGTTGACTAAGGCAGCCACAAGATTAAAACCATCTGTCTAATATCATACAGATCTCCGTTGTGAAGCAAAACAAATTCTGACTCATCGGTGGCATCAACCTCTGGGGGTGTCCTATGCTGTCTGGCACTGGCACTGGATCCTTTGGGTCCTGTAGACCAGTGGTCCCCAACCACCGGGCCGCGGACCGGTACCGGGCCGTGGGTCATTTGGTACCGGGCCGCACAGAAAGAAAAAAAAAAAGTTTTATTGTTTTATTTTTATTCCAGCGCAGTCTACAGGGTGTTTTATTTTGAAAAAGATCGTCTTCCCGTCACTTCCATCTGTGCTTGTTTCCCGCACTTGACTGTCAGTTTTCATGCCCGGCCGTTAAACGAAGCCGTCAGTCTAACCGCTGCCGAAATGTATAAAAAAACAAACATCTCTGGAAAGCTTCTTTGGAAAGTGGGAGAGACTCAATGCTGAGACAGAAGAAAAAGTAAACACATATTTTGCAAGTAATTTTTTTCATTTGTGAAACTTTTTAATTGAAAAAGGCTATTATTTTTTGTTATGTGTGCAATGACTGGTCCGTAGAAAAATTTCTTGCGTAAAACCGGTCCGTGGTGCAAAAAAGGTTGGGGACCACTGCTGTAGACTGTGGGTTGAGGCCGGGTATACATATTGGGTTCTTTGTCGTGTTCCTCAAGTTGTTCTGGAGCAGTTTTTGCCATGTTGTGGTGCGTAGAGTCGTGCTTAGATTGGTTGTTGCAGTCAGGGAGTTTCCTTTGCCATTGGGGATGTGCTTGGTCTACAGCAGTGGTGGGTGGTGCATGTCTGAGTGACAGAAATGCAGAAGTCAAGATTTCAGTGTTGTCACTTCATCTGTCAGTGGTTGAAATGTCATTGCGCATCAGTGTATTTAGAAATTGACACCATCTTCCCTACTGTTCATAGAGGAGCTTTCTTTAAAAGATAAGTTTGTGATGTAATTTCTACCAGACAGGCTGCATTATTCTGCCTCAGTGCTCTTTGTTTAACGAGCCTGATGCCCTGAAACAAAACACTGTGAAGGGATTTTGGACTACAAATCTAAGACTTATGTAATAATTCTCATCATTTCAAACCTGTTTTGTCTGAAATCTGATATTGTCCCAACGGGAAGCATAGCCACAGAGCGTCAAGTGGAAAAACTGTACAGTAAGGGCAAGCTGCATGTATGAAAGCTCAAAAAAACAAAAACAGAAAAAACAAACAAAAAAAAACCCCTTGACTAAGCTTTGGCAGACATCCTGTCTGTCTACTTCCACTTGTAGTGATCATTTCTGCCCACAGGAACGAGTGAGGAGAGACTGAGTGGATGTGATTGGTTTGTTTTACCTGCCACAGACTGGACAGGTGGAAGCACGGTGCAGTATTTGTGAGCAAAAATACTATTAGGACGAGCTGTGCATTATCATTCATCATCATCTAACCACAAACGTCTGATAGAGAAGGAAGTCTCTTGCATACATAACGGATTGTAAGCAGCCATGTATTTTGAATGCCGTCTGTATGGAAATGAAATCGTTCTTGGGGGAAAAAGAAAGAATGTGCTTTTCTATGCTTTTGTCATATTTGTGTCACAGTCCTGAGTGCGTAAAGGGAAATTTTGAGCGCAGAAAACAATCTTGAGCAAATAAAAACTTAAACTGAGCAAACGAAAATCTATTCTGTGCTCAAAACTATCACTGCTGTGTTTGCAACTATCAACATACACGGACGGTTTTATCATTTACGCTCTCACAGATCTTCTTCGTTCTGTGCACTCAACTACACATCCACGCTGGCTCGCAGTGTCTTTCTCGCTTGCGCACAGCACTGATGATCTGTTCAAGCTCAACTCTCCCTGCACAGCGTTACGAATGTGCCATAAAACCAGCCAATCACAGCCTTGCACAGGGTGGCTGACGCTGTCCAATCAGGTGCTATTTCAGCCGCCTCTCGGAAGCTCAGGTTAGCCAAGCTGAAGAATGTCATTGGAACCTGAACAGTAACATGAACATGGTTATGCGCTCAGAATTGTGGCACAAATGTAATTCCATACTTTTCAAAAGAATTAATAACGGCTGTTCTGTCAGCCTACTATGACTCATGTAGCAAAGATAGACTGAAGGTCAAAACTCAGAGGCCTTTTAATTGGTAAGTACTGACCACATACTGTTATTATTTGCACCATGAGACCGCTGCTTTATTCAATCATTATTGACGATGTCAAAAGTAAAAAGAAATATATATATATATATATATAAATAATAATCCACAGTAATTTATTCACATCAGCATTGGAGTGTCAAATATTCTTTTTTTTTTGTTTGTTTTTTACACAGATATTGTGACTTGTAGTAGCAAGAAAAGTGTTACAAATAACTTTCCCAGATCCTTAGAAATAATTACTGACAATATGATGGAAATATACCCCATTCCATATTAAAAATCCTGGACAGCAAGGGTGCCAGAAAAAAAAATGTATTAAAAAACTATAGAATAACAGATAAATAAAAAAGAACAGCAAATATCTTTAAAATAATAACAATATTCTAAACATTGTAAAATAATGAATTACTTTTTGTAAAAATACTGATTTTTGCTGTAGACCTGATGTACAGTAGTTAAGATATATCTTTCATTTAACAAACAAATCTATTGAAACCAGTGTGTCTTTTTCAGTTGTCACACATTTTTATCTACCTTTATGAATACATTTACAGTATTAAAATTGAATTTGCCAGTTTACCAGTAAAATCAACCTTTACAATCAGAATCACCTTTATTGGCCAAATATGCGAACGTAAACAAGGAATTTGACACGACAACATAAAACAAGTTTTAGTTTGTTTTTTAAGCATTTAAACAATTTGCTGAAGCAAAATTTGTGTTAACTAATATTTGCAACCAAAGATGTGTGCAAAAGTGAACCAGAGTTTGGTACAAAATACTATTATTAACAATAAAGTCAGAGTTTTGGCACTTTTTTTTAATTTTTGACTGTTATTTCTGTACGTAGGCCGCTCACAAGTCTATCCCCAGATAGAGTAATGTGAAAGCACCTCCCTGCTTAGCAGCCTTCATTAAAATGAAGACATCCATGATCACAGCACAGATTTGTTTCTCTGGTTTATGGTTTGATTCTCCTCCAATCCCCCACGGTGACTCGCTTTTTAAAATGCAGCAATCCAGGCCACCAAAGACTGACAGACCTCTCGACAACATCTTAATATGTCTCACAATGAATCTCGTGATGATTTAGGATTATTAAAGAGCCACATGTAGCCCAGATAAATCACACAAAGCAGATTCCTGCATTCCCTCGGCCTGCAGAATCCATGAGTCACACAGGAGTCACGATGGCCTTTATGTCTCTGTCAGGCCGACCCCTCCCTTTGGTGTTCACGGTCGCGAGCCTTTCATTTGTGTTGTGTGATCCAGCCAAAGGCCTCTTTTCTCTCCAGCCCATACACCGTACGCGTGCGTGTGCACAATGGCGTAAAAATACAAGCATTATTCTCCACAGTGGGAGAGCACAGGCGGCGCCGCTGGTGTGTTTCAGGTCCAGAGGACGGGACTCGGGCCCACAGCGGCTCTGTGCCATAGAAAGTGATGAACTATGAATCATCTCTGTCAATATGAGAGCGTGAGAGTGAGACAAGAAGAGAGGAGGAAGGAGGGAGGGAGGCGGAAGAGTGGAAGGACGAAAACCTCATTCACTATTTTCTGCAGAAGGCCAGCATTTATTTATTTATTTTTCCATTCATCCCTCCATTTAACTCTGTAATGGTGCAAGATTCCTATAAATTAAGTCAAACTTAGGGAGATTTCTTTTAAAAAATAAATAAATAAATAAAAGGAAACTTAATCGACCGCATCTGCTGCATCAGGAAAACAAAGAGAGGCAAAGACTGAGAGTGAAAGAGGCACAAATACCACCGTACATCAGGACAACGTCAGGTTAGTTTGAAAATTCTGTCTGAGCTGATTTCACACATCTTTAAAAGAAAAGAACTTGACCTATTGTGCTGAAATGATCAACATGTAGTCGAAGAATCGTTGTTTGGGCTTATATAATAGCATGCGGTCTCACCGCTGTAGCTGGCGAACGGTGGAGGAAAAACCTTGATCATGTACCGGCTTCGTGACACAGACTGGCGATCAAAGCGAGCAGATGAAGGCGAACCTGACCACCAAGAGGATACAGTTTATTTCTGACTGTACGCTGAAAGCTGTTGACAAGGCCTGGCCACATCAGCGAATGCACCAATTGACTGATCCGAGGCAAAGCTGCTTTCTGTCGGTGCACCAATCGCAGCTCGGACAACCTCTACCATCTTTTTACTTAAACGCTTCAGCTGACTACAAACTACAGAGACAACGTTGAGGATCGTGAGTTTTTATTATATCTTGAACGTCGGATCAGAAGACAGCAGATTGGTGTGCTATAGAGCCAGTTGGACATAGTCAGGCTTTCTCTCTCTAACCTGACTTAACTAAACCTAAAACACCAATCAGACATAAAGGGTATCAATCAAAGATAATGGACATTGATCAAAAATAATGGGTATCAATTAGAGGTAATGTGTAATGATCAGAGACAATGGGCATCGATCAGAGATAATGGGTCACGACGTCGGTTATCAGCTTTCTTTGTTAGCCACGTTTCCTTCCCCAAACTCCCATAAAAGGGGACATTTGGTGTGTCATGTGACTACTCTTTCACACCAACTGAATCAATGGCGAACGTGTTGTCACAATGAAGAGCTATGAGAAATGTAAAAATTGATTGTGGTAAAAAACAAAAAACAACAACAAAAAAGACACACTGTTACTGCAATTCATGCAAAAGAGGAATGCTGGTAGAAAACTGTTAATGGTGTAAGTCAATATATATATATATATATATATATATATATATTTCACATTCAGTCACTCTCAATGCAGCTGCTTATTTCTAATGTGACAGCTGCACATTAAAGCTCTTGAACTTTATTCACTTAAGTGCATTTAGGTCTGACACTGTCCCATAATAAATGAGAAATGGAAATCACCATAGTTATTGGCCAAATAAAAATAAAATTAGTGTTTTTGAGTGAACAATTTATATAAACTAATACGTTTTCTCTTCTGTGCTATATTAGCTGTAATACCGGCAGTGTAAAACAGACAGGGCAGTGAATCAGGACCAAGCATACTAGCGTATTTATGGATTTTCTGCATCACCGAGTGAATGCATATTGGTCCCTGTGGCAAACAAGACATGTATGGTTTGTTAATCAGTAGCACTGCTGACTTACGGCTCAACAGGTTTGTAGATGTGACGTATTCCTTCCACCGAGGATATGTGTCAGCCATAGAGAACTGTCAGGAAAAGAATTAGTGAAAGAGTGGCACTTCCAACAGTCAAAACTCTGAACAGAACCTCTTCTGGAGCAGGTTAGCTGGTGCAACATGAGTTACCATGGTGATCTAGAAGGTTAAAAGAGAGCAACTTTTAAGATGCTGAAAAATCGGATTGTTGGATACCTGCTAAACCATTAACTTTGCTTTGTAGTACCTCCTTCTGTTCCGAGGGCATCTGCTTGATGCAACATGCACAAAATCTATCAGTTACACTGAGCTAAGAGAGCAGTTACTGCAGAGTCATATGGTCAGAAGTCCACTACTACACCAGTGGATGTGGACGTTTTTTTTTTTTTTTTAAAGATTTTTTTAAGATCTGCCTCATGTTGCATCAAACTACTTTGCAGTATATATCTGTTTGCCACAGCCATAGACAAAGCCTACAAGACCAGTCGTACATTCTCTACCATTTCAGTTTCTACTGCGAGCTCAAAAGCAGGCCCACCGATCCATTAATCACTGTTGACCTGTTGATCTTGATGTGGTTCCAAGATGATCACATAGCATTAAAGCTGAAGCTAATTCATCAAGGGTGGGGTCTGTCAGTTTGCTCTCTGTCCTGGCCTCACACTGTTGGAATTAATTTCCTGTAAGAAAATTCTCAAAATGCTTTTACTGGAGCACTGAATGAGCTCCTCGTTTTCTGTTTGGTGGCTCTTTTACTTTGAAATGCTCGGCAAAATTGTTACAGGAGTCTAATATAGTTTAATTTAATGAATGCTCCACGCCAAGACCATATTTGCTGTGGTAAAGTTTGAATCTTTAAAATATCAATCCTGGTTGATTTAGCAGCAGCTGTAGTAACTGCTAATGTAGGTCAATTCTACACACGTGGACAAAGTTGTTGGTACCCCTCGGTTAATGAAAACAACCCCACAACGGTCACAGAAATAACTTGAATCGGACAAAAGTAATAATAAATAAAAATCATATGAAAATTAAGCAATGAAAATCAGACATTGCTTTTGAACTGTGGTTTAACAGAATTATTTAAAAAAAATAAACTCATTAAACAGGCCTGGACAAAAATGATGGTACCGCTAGAAAAGAATAATGTGACCCTAGGGACATGTTCAATCAAGGTGTGTCCTCTAATTAGCATCACAGGTGTCTACAAACTTGTAATCAGTCAGTCGGCCTATTTATAGGGTTACAAGTAGTCACTGTGCTGTTTGGTGACATGCTGTGTACCACACTAAACATGGACCAGAGGAAACGAAGGACAGAGTTGTCTCAGGAGATTAGAAAGAAAACTATAGACATGCATGTTAAAGGTAAAGGCTATAAGACCATCTCCAAGCAGCTGGATGTTCCTGTGACTACAGTTGAACATATTATTCAGAAATTTAAGATCCATGGGACTGTAGCCAACCTCCCTGGATGTGGCCGCAGAAGGAAAATTGATGACAAATGGAAGAGCCAGATAATAAGAATGGTAACAAAAGAGCCCAGAACAACCTCTAAAGACATTAAAGGTGAACTCCAAGGTCAAGGTACATCAGTGTCAGATTGCACCATCCATCGCTGTTTGAGCCAAAGTGGACTTCATGGGAGACGACCAAGGAGGACACCATTGTTGAAAACAAATCATAAAAAAGCCAGACTGGAATTTGCCAAACTGAATGTTGACAAGCCACAAAGCTTCTGGGAGAATGTCCTCTGGACAGAAGAGACAAACCTGGAACTTTGGCAAGGCACATCAGCTCAATGTTCACAGACGCAAAAATGAAACGTATCAAGAAAAGAACACTGTCCCTACTGTGAAACATGGAGGAGGCTCTGTTATGTTCTGGGGCTGCTTTGCTGCATCTGACAAAGGTTGTCTTGAATCTGTGCAGGGTATAATGAAATCTCAAGACTATCAAGGTATTCTGGAGAGAAATGTGCTGCCCAGTGTCAGAAAGCTTGGACTCAGTCACAGGTCATGGGTCTTGCAACAGGATAAACTAACAGCTAAAAACACCCAAGAATGGATAAGAGGAAAACATTGGACTATTCTGAAGTGG
>NW_007578158.1:206085-231733 GCF_000690725.1 Stegastes partitus | reverse complement strand
GTTTCATGAGTTTATTTTTTTACAATAATTCTGTTAAACCACGGTTCAAAAGCAATGTCTGATTTTCATTGGTTAATTTTCATAGAATTTTTATTTATTATTACTTTTGTCAGATTCAAGTTATTTCTTCATTGTGGGTTGTTCTTTCATTAACCGAGGGGCACCAACAATTTTGTCTACCTGTGTACATTGACCACTGTTTGAAAGTTGTTTGCAATAGACAAAAAAAGTCTTAACAAGCTATACAACTAATGTTGCTTTTTCATCCTACCAACAGTCCCAATCCTGAAGAGATACAATTTGTAAGAGGTCTTTGTATGTGTTTTGATAAAAAATAATGCAGGGTTTATTATTATTATTATTATTATTATTATTATTATTATTATTATTATTATTATTATTATTATTATTATTATCACCGCAGTGAGGAAATCATTCACATCTTTGGCAAATGTGTCAAAAGTGAGAATATCAGTAAGATGTTAAAAAAAAATAAGTATTTTTTGATCCACACAATCCAATTATATATCCATTTACAGCATTAATAAACTGACAGCAGTTCTGCTGGTTTGGTTTAATACACTTCACAAATATAACACTACTTTTAGGAGACATTTTCTTTGAATTACTTTCCCTCCATAAACTAATTAGATGAATGCAATTTCCAAGAGACACTCATTGTACAAAATTGTAAGACAGAAAAGCTGTGCATGTTCACATTCGAGGGGCTAGAACTGCCGACCAAAAGGAATTTGTCACCAAGATTAACAACAGCTACTACTGGAGACGCTGCATGCACAACAAAATCAATCCCATTTTTTTATTACATTACTTTTCATATCACTGGTAATGCTTGTAGACCGCGAGCAGGACACTCACACATTGTCACTGTAAATTTGTTCATCCATCCCAAAACCTTATTGTGATTTCTCATGTCATGGTGCAGCATTGGTGTCTCAACCCTAAGCAGAGTTTTTGTGGACATGTTGCCTGAGATCTGTGCCATTCTCTTACTTATATCTACATTTCAGTGTGTCTTCTCTGCTCCACATGGTGAAACTCTTTCTCTTTGATTTTGTCCAACAGGGCTAACTATGCTGCAGATTGAAATGTCTATAAAAAGGATAATTATTTAACTAGTAATGCACAATATGAACATTTCTGGCCAAAACAGATATTAAGATTTTTGATGTTGCCGATAACCGATATTACTGATGTCGATATTCAATTTTTGTTAATGCCAAAAAATGAATATAAGTAAGCTTCATGAGAACGTGAAAACTCTTCAAAAGAAGCCCATACCAAATTACACCACATACTCTGCTTTATTACGTAACAAAAATAAAACATATTTTAACGTACTTAACGTTCAAGTCAAGGATCATTTATGTGAAAACATCTGTGAAATAGCAGCAATATCAAATGTAGAGACGAAGGCGCTAATGTTAGACAATCATCAGTTTTTCACATCGGTTAAATTTGTTCATCAGACCAATACCAATATATCAGAAAAAAAACCTAATATTGGCCGATACCAATGTGGTCGCCGATATATCGTGCATCCCTATATTTAACATCTGAACACTACTATGGGCTTCTGTTCCTTCTATTTCCTGAACAGCAGGTCTTGGCTTGCAGGATATATGGAGGTGAGAAATGATCTTTGCTTGAAAAAAAGGTTGATGATCACTTTTCAAAGCTGCTTTCTTTATTTATCATTTATTTATTCTATTTTCCTCCTCAAAATATATTCAATCGTCTGTAACATCAACACTCCTGCAAATAAAATTGGAGGGTTGCAGATAAGAGGATAGAAAGAGAGAGATGGAGAATAAATGCTGACAAATCCAAGACTTTCATTATATGAAGCATGAAATGGCTCTTGATCATTGAAGCTAACTCGCTCATTTCTCTCCGTTGCGCTTTTTCTTTTTTTTTGCTCATCTCTTTCTCTTTAACTCCCCATCTTTCTCTCTCGGTCTCTTTTTACTTTTGACGAAGTTGTCATGGTGACAAAGAAAGCTTTCCCCGTAGCAGCTGGCAAAGAGGCTGAATGTTTCCACTGATGGAAAATCACTCTCACACACACACACACCAGCTTTGGAGCTTATTAGGGCAGAACTGTAAAGTATTAGCACACACTCCCTATCAAACAGACAGACAGACAGGCAGTGGCGTTCGTCTTTTCCAGTCTCTTTGTCGTCTCTCTGCCTGGATGGATCATGCTATCTGTCTTTTTTCTTTTTAATGTACCAAACAAGTCCAGATATTTATTCCTCAGCCTACACTGGGGAATTTGGTTTTTAATTCAAATGGGTTGAATTAGAAAGGATTAATAGGAAATACATTTAAGAATTTTGTGCTAATCCGCTGCTCACCACTTTTTGGCTTCTGGAATATTTTGATATGTGATGAGAAATTAAGTTTCCAAATAGAAAATATTTTGTTTGCAACCAATTCTCATATTCTCTCATGTATTCATAGTGGTAGTTTATAGTTTGGGTCTGAAATATATCTTGTGTGACACCAGTCCTGGAACTTTTCTGACACACCTCATTTATCCTTTTAATGAAAACCTTGGAGTTAAATTTCTTTGATTATTTGTTTGTACAGTCATTGGAAAAACTTGGAATCTCCAACATTTTTCCAAGTGCCCACCAATACTGACGAAAAACAGTGACTGTACATTTACGACTTACTTAAATCATTTCCATTCTAGTCTCCTGTCTATTAACACTGCCTGCAGTTCAGCTAAAAAAAATCTCTGATTTTTTGTCACGTGACTGTTGGTCACATGGCCAAATTTCTAAGTATGACATGGAGATAGGGTTATTTTGATAAAATGCTGCAATTTTAATTTTATATTTGGGTAATTTTCCAGACTGAACAATCACATGAAAGCTCATCAGAAAATAGAAAACTTAAAGATTCTATTTCTATAGTTCCTGGCTATGATTAATAGTGTTGGTGTGATTCTTATATTTAAAGGTAGCATGCTTTTTAAACCCTCTGGTGGTTGTTGGGGTTCAGATGGTTAACCCAATTATTGTATTCATCGATACAATCAAATCTCATAGAAATGCCATCAGCACATGACACAAAAAGCATTACTGCCTGTAGAAAATCGTATCATATTATAGAGGATTTGTTTTCATTTCTCTGTTTTTGCCATCAGTTTTGCCAGCACACAGGCTCTGTGTTGCTGACTCTCATTATCGGTAATCACTACTTGCAGGGGAAAAAAAACAAAACAAAACAAAACCAAAAAAACAGATCAGTTTGTTTTATTTTGAAATCAATGATACAGGACTGATTCATTGTTTTCACCACAAGGAGTCTGTGAGTCTGCTGCTTGTACAACAGACATTTTTTTGTTTCATTTTCGTCGTGTAGTTCAAAGTATCTGCAGTAATGACAGCTTCGCTCACTCGTGGTTGCCAAGCTGAGATGGCATTCGGTGCGATTGGTCAGAAAAAGACACACAGCAGTTGGAGAGCAGGCCAATGGCAGAGCAGTGAGCTAAAGGTAGCAGGCTTATCACCAAGGGAGGACATCTGCACCGAGGCCAGACGCTGACTGACCGATCACTAGATGTACAACATTCAGATCATCAGGAACAAATCTGAAGGAGGCCAAATCTTCATTTATTAATCATTTATCAGCACTGACTCAATATAGGTTTAATGTAAAAGGAGCCACAAGAATTTACACGAATTCTGCAAAGAGCTGTTTATGTTCTTTTGTATTATAGTTTTGCCTTTGTGGCATATTTACTGTTTGGTTCGATCTCATCAACATGGACAGTAGGCAGAAAACACCAGCTTAAAGAAAATGGAATATCTAAATATATCTAAATAGAAATATAAGATGAGGTGAAGACCAGACCAAAGCTAAAAGGAAATGAACTGGACTTGCATTCATCAGGATAACATGCTACAACTACATCTGCTGCTTTATGTTGGAGTTCATCCTCCTCCCAGTTGCCAACTAAAGCAACTTAAACCTCTTAAGCAAGAGGTGGTGGAAACATGTCGGCCATGTTGTCCATAATGTCAGACAAGCAAGGCACCTGTCTGGTCAAGCTCAAGGTGTTCGAGGGAATTCTAAGCTCGAAAAAGTTACCCAGAGATGTGTGAAGACACAGTGAGCAATTATGACACTTTCAACTAAAAGGTCAACACTAAGAAGAGCTTGTTCGTGCTCAACCAGATGTTCTATTTGCAGCTGTGTGTGTCATCGCAGTGAATCACCGCCTGGTCAGCCGCCTCAGGATCTCCACAGGTTTTGACCCTTTGTGATCCTGAGTTGACGGTAAAGTTTATTCCTGCAAATGAAAGAGGTGGATTTAGCTGGGTTGAGCTGAGTCTTACCCTCCATTGTACCCTTGAATCGCTGCTGCTTCAACCCTGATCTCTCTATCATGTTCTCTTCCTTTTTTCGTCTTCTTCAAATGTGGTTCCTTCTCTTCTCTCTTTCTCCCTCGCAGTCAGTAAAGTAATAAAGCAGGTACTAATTCCGCAGGGAACTTTTCTTCCCCTGCTGTTTGATGCACAGCTGTCACGTGTCCCGCGTAATGAATTCATTGATTAAATCAGGCTCTGTCTCCGCTCGGCTGTTGTGCAGGTATAATGCAGACAGAGAGCCCCATCTCCCACCGAGCCTCTCTCAGCCTCTCGCCTCACTCCCTCAATCATCCCTTTCTCCCTTCTGTCTTCACATGGCTCTGCCTCCTGAGTTACAACTTAAATTCAGCGCTCTACTTTCATGGTAATGAATGCCAGTTGGGCGACTGGAATTACTGATGCCTTACTAAGATAGCTGTTTGTCTTTTATGGAGCTTATGAAAGCTTTCTGTTGGAAGTAATCAGTTTCCAGAAGGTTGTCGGTGGGAAACACCTTTGTTTGCACGCAGCAGCAAGTGATGGATTGTGAACAGTCAAAGACGCCCCAGTGGGAACAACAATCAACCGATGAGAGCTTAACAAAGTGGCATTAAAAAAATAGCTGCATCTGTGAAAAGTGGTAACCAGAAATGGATAGAAGCATGGCATGACAAGCACCTAACCCTTCAACTCCCTATGCTGAGGGTATACTACGGGACTGTTGTACTGTGGGGGGCATTTTTGCTGACATTGTTGGAGTCTCCTTGCCCCCCACTAGTAATCACCTTTATGATATGATCAAAGATTCGTAGCCTGATGAAAGTAGTTTCTACCTGGATGACGGTACCGCTTTCTATAGGGCACGAGGGGTAACTGAATGGCCACTGTTAATTATTCTGTAGATTGCTTTCTGGATTAATAGATTAGTTGATTGGTCTATAAGATGCAGGAAAATTGTGAAAAATGTCAATCAGTGTTTACCAAAACCCAAGATGACATCCTAAAATGTCTTTTTTTTTTTTCCAAACCACAGATATATTCAGTTTACTGTCGCAGAGGAGCAAAGAAACCAGAAAATGTTGAGTTTTAAGAAGCTGCAATTAGTCAAGTATGGCAAATAGTTAAAATGTAAGTAGTAAAATATCTATAGCATGTAGAGGCACCATGTTTGTATCACTATTAGTAATAACTGAGAGCATTTGGAAAAATGTTGGACATTTAGATGATTTTTTCTTTGAATTTTTTACAAGGTAAAAAACAAAAAACAAACACTTTTTTCTGTGATTTATGGCATTGTAAGTGTGCCGTACTGCACTGAAGCCATCATTGAGTTTTCTCTACTTCTAGTCATGGTTGTGCTGTTTCCATAGAGGTGCAGGATTTTATATTGGAGTGAAAAATGAGCTCGCAGTGATGAAGCATGTGACAGGAGCGAGGGACAAAAAATGCTTGTGGTTAATTTGAACATCTTGGGTGGGACAAAAAAGAAAACTAATGATGTATTATGGGTGATTTATTCCAATATTTGTATGAACTTTGAATTTTTGTCAAATTCTGATAGTTCAGAACAAACCCGATGAATATTCTGACTATAAAAATGGGCCGACAGGTGTTGGCAGTGAAGTAAAGTTGTTTCTTTCAAATCTCTGATAAAAAAAAATAACATAAAAACCCTTTCCAGTGACAATGATAAAAAGGTGAAAAAACAAAGCTAAAGAATAAGAAAGCACTTATCATTCACTGTTCTCCAGACCAATGTTTGTAAAAATGAATATGTTTCCTGCAGCTCCAACTTGAGGACATGCAGAGGACTGAGCATTTAGCACAAACACTGACGGCTTACTAGACTCTGAAAAGAGCCACGAAGAGGCACGTCAATAGAAAAGGAACACACGGGGAATAGTGCCAAAATGACTCACAGGGAACAAATACAAAGAAGTGAACAATGTCACACATACAATAGATCTCAAAGGTTTCTGTTTCAAAGTGAAACTTGTATAAATGTTGATTTGTTTTAGTTTTTGAGAATAAGTTTAAAATTTGCATCATTCCCCGTAAGCCTTGTTGTTCTTTGACATTGCAAAGCCAGTTTCATTGCTTTGCTTGACACATGTTTACGTCAATCTTTGATGGATATATACTGCATATAACAAAAGGTACCAGCAACTTGAAACTATGAATTTATTACAACTGTCTTTCACAAAAAATGACCTTTCTTTACAACTAAACTGCATTTATGTTTGAAAGAAATAGATTTTCTCTTTTGAAGTCAACTGGAAGAAGGTTCTTTGATCTGGTGCGACCAGAATAGATCTTTACGTACGTGATTCCTAAAAATCCTCCCAAAACACAGATACAAGGTGTGATTTGTTGTCCATGTGCTTCAAGTTTTGATCGTGAGGACAAATGTTGCTGAACCACATCTGAGCCGCTAAACTCTAGGGTTTTATAAATGAATCCATTCAGATTAATTTATTTTTGAGGTGAAACTGAAGACACCAAAGAGAATAGAAGACTAAATCAGGCCATGTGTGTGTGTGTGTGGTGACTCTGCAGGGATGATATTACATAAGAAAGGCTGATCTACAAGAGAATAAGGATTTGAAAGTCAAGCCAAATGTCAGAGGGCCGTACTGCATGTTTCTTTGTCGTTTGAATTGTTTGTGTTTGCATTCCATGTGTTAATTTCCAGGTTTTTGACAGTGTTGTGCATTACTATCTAGGTTGCTGACACTTTCATGTGTTAATATACAGGTTAGTGATGCGTTGGTGCATTATTATCTAGGTTATTGACACTTTTAAGCGTTTCTATCCAGGTTATAGATAGTTTTGTGCCTTATTATATTGGATATTGGCACTTTTATGTGTTAACATCCAGGTTAACGACAATTTTGCACAGTAATATCCAGGTTATTGACCTTGTTGTGCTTTGATGTCCAGGTTATAGATACGTTTGTGCATTATTATACAGGTTATTGGCACTTTTATGCAATAATATCCAGGTTAACAACAATTTTGCACAATAATATCCAGGTTTCCGATGTTTTTGTGCATTATAATCCAGGTTATTGACTCTTTTGTGTGTTAATATTAAGGTTATTGAAAATTGTATATAACACTATCCAGGTTTTTGATAATGTTGAGCATTGCCATCCAGGCTATTGACTGTTTTGTGTGTTAGCAGCCAGGTTTCTAAGCGTTTTGTGTGTTAATTTCCGGGTTTTCATGGGCATTTTCATTTAATTTTACATGAAGTAATTTCTACCATAAACTGATACAGAAGAGGCACAAAGCGGTGCATAAAAAAATCCCCAGAATGCAGGAAATGAAGCGTTTGATGCTCTTAAATTACTGTTGGAGGACCCCCATCACGTTCAAACCAAACCTTCTCCTCCGGTGACAGGTGTGTGAACTGTGAATCAGCTGGATTCATTCTGTTTACTGCGCCTTCTCTCTCTGGCCCGAAAAGTCGAATAATGAAAACAACTTTACCGCTGATTGAACGTGAATGCAATAACACTGGCTGCTGCTGAAGTGATTTGCATAGCATGTTGAACACTCTATTACATGTGTTTGTTGGATTCTCTCCTCCCACCCCCCCGTGTGTATAACAGCTATTTGATTGTGCCTGTAGCGAACCTATTTGATGCTTCCCGTCCCAGTGAAGCAGCTCATGTTTCTGTGCCATGCGGTACACACCGGCTTTCTCATTCTCTCGCTGTCTGTCTCCCTCTTCTGTTGCAGTCTTTTTCTTCATTTTTCTCTCTCTCCATCTCACTCGCCGCTGCTTCTTCTTCTTCCAGGATTCTGTCTCTCTTTTCCATCTTCGTCTGTCTTGCTCCCTCCACCTCCTCCTGCTGTTTCTTTCGTCTGTCGTCGCTGTCACCTCTGCTTCTCTGCTCCTCTGCGCCACACTGTACCGTCTGCGGGGGGGGGAAATCAAGAGAATTTTGAGATGGTCGGGTGGCAGTAAGAGGCAGAGGCAGAGAATAAGAGGAAAGAATTAAAGGACTGAGGAGGTGAGAGAAAAAGAAGGAGAGATTGTAGCCCTGGACTCAGCTGGAGACCGACAGCGTCCGGCAATAAAAAGGGACGAAGATGCTTCTGACTTGTGTCACTTTGAGCCTCAAGGCAGACTTTTTTTTTTTTAGAGGTAAAATCAGGTGAATCAGAAAAAGTCCTCAGGGGCCACCAAGATGTCTGGCTGCTCATGGGTGCAGTGGCAGGTTCGAGGATTCCTCTTAGAAGGCCACACACGATGCAGAAATGAAACAGGTGGTGATGATTTCGGAAGCAAATACACAAGTTTCTGTTTTTGTCAGAGCGCCCTCAGAGATTGCGCGACGTGTGAGGTTGCATCTGCAGATGATGGGCCCAATGTGTTTTATTTCAGTCGCCGCAGGCCGACACGATCACGCACGGGATGATGTTCCCATTCTGCTCTGATGTAATGGCCGCTGCAGCTGCATTACTTACCCGCCAAGCGTTCAATGGATTTTATGATTATGTGGTCGGGCAGGAATGTATATTAATACAATCTGAAAGGTAATTCAGGTCGCATCGTTGTACACCTCACAACTTTCCTCTTCCGTATTTGCCGAGCTCCAATTTACCCATCTTCTCCGAATCGATGATAATGTTTGTTTGCAGTGACGAGTCGCGCGAACTGTTCGAGTCTGCCTTCATGCATCTTTTTTTTTCCTCGAGTCTCATCCTGAATTCTTGGTCTCACATACACCCCAGCACCACATTTGCATATTGCAAAAAAAATTAAAAAAAACTTTTCTCTCACTAACCAATTAGTGAGCTGACAATTTCTTTTAAATATGAAGTGGTGGACGAAGAGCCCAGCAGTTTCCCTCTGGGAGGTAGAGTCAAAGCAAATGAACCCTGCAGTGCAGACTGGCTTTTCAGTTTCACCTATAGGAGCTGAATATCATTTCACTCTGGCACTGTAAGTCCTTGTAAAAGAAAAAGCTCCTGCTTAATGCCTGAAATGGAAATGAAACTATTTAAAGTACTGAGGTGTTTTTGTGTGTGGGTGTGTGTATATAATACTAAACACCATATTTCATTTACAATAGAGGGGATAAGCTCAGACTCACATTCGTAGAGAGCTCACTATAGTTGGGATATGCATATAATATCCTGATTTCTACCTTCTGTGATGCTGTTTTTCATTATTTCTACCTCCCTCGCTGCATTTGATACATAACTTAAAGCCGCTATATGACCGGAGGGATGATTTGACCCAAGAAACCCAGTTTGTGATGGCAAACACAGTTATTTATGGTGCTGGTTTGTGCATTTATCTGAAAGTGATGTGTGAAGTCTAGTCATTTTAATCCGCTCATCAGTGTGTGAAAACTTCCCTCTAAAACACATAGTTAGACAATTACGACCATTTTATGCTGCAATTAACTATGTCTTCCTCGTTTTCTTATGTCAATAGTCGAATTTTGACATGTTAACGACATGTTCTACAATAAAAAACAGTCTTTATTGTGTTACAGACCTTCAAAGACGGAGCTGACAGCAGGCTTTGAACCCCAACCTTGAGTCATTTGTAACATCATTATGCTTCATCTATTCAATGCTTATTCAGTTATTTTATTTAATATATTCTGATAACTAGCAATATTGCAAAAACAATTAACCAATTGGTTTATTGACAGAAAACTCACCAGTAATTATTCTTTCATCCAATTTCAACAATTTGCAGTTGTTTTTTTTTTTTTTTTTTGTTTTTTTGGTGGTGTACTCATGTGTATCAAGTCATTTTTGGCTTTGGAACAATGTTTTAATGTTCTGTTTGGATCGGGAATATTCACTATTTTTACGTTTCTGACATATTGTGAGCTCAATGCTTAATTAATGACTCACCTTTTGAGCACGGAGTCCATGATTTACCTTTGGAAACACTATGTACACCAAAAAAAAAGAAAAAAGCTTTTGATCACATCTGACAGTTTTTATTGAACAACTGAAGCTGACTGGTGTTTGACATCTTAGCCAACATCAGTGTGTTAAAGGGAAAAAATAAAAAAAGTGGACGTTTGATCTTACATTAGTTTGTTACAGATTTTGATTGTAATGGTTGGTTGCAGCCTCAAATGGAAATATATCAGTCTCCAGCAGAATTTCTTCGTCCCTGCTGCACAGTTATAAAAGCTTTTTTAATGATATAACTGCACACTCCTTTGACATTACAGTTCAGGCACTTAGGGTTACAATAAATAGAAATTTTAAGACAGAAAATGTTTATTTTCATGGGAAAAAAACTCCATAAAATATGTAACATTGATACACAAATTTTTATATATTTTTTTTTTTTTTTTGGGGGGGGGGGGCTTCTTTAAATGAATCACAGTCATTTTTGATGGAGCTACATGAAGGATTCGACTTCAGTGTTTTCTCAAACTGATGCTGGAAAGAATTGTTTTGGTGGAAATCAGCATGCAGGGAGATTTAAATGGTCAATATACTGGGAAAAAAACAAGCCCGGCTGTCTTATTATACAATCCAAATCCTCTGCAAAAATTTTCAGTATGTTCGGTTGTTGTTGTTGTTGTTTGCTGTAGCAGAGTTGATTTTGACAACAGTAACAGGCAGATTGTGAACGAAGAGGAGACATTTGGCTAAAATAAGCAGCCAATAGCAGGCTTACACCTTTAACTGTGTCTTCACGTAATTGTCCTGTACAAGTGAACTGCATTTTCAATGACGCTTTGAAGGAAAAACAGTTTCTGCTGTCAATTGTTTTTAGCCAACCAATCATACAGGACTGGGATGGACTCATCACCCTGATTGTCCAGAAAAATCATAAACGTTTTCATAAACCTGACGAAGTCATTTTGGTGCCTAAACTTAATCTAGGTTTTAATTATTATTGTGAAAATGTCAACCAATGGGTGATATTTTCTCAAACCTAGCCACATAGTTTTTTCATCTAAACCGAACCAAACAGCAAGAAAATGGAACTTCAGTCTAAGAGTAATGGCTCCATTCCAAATGAAACTTATTTTGCTTGCTTACGCCTCCATACATGGACTTTGTGGCTCAACCTGAAACCTTTTCTACTATGTCATGAGTGACATAAATACCTTTGTTTCAAAACAAATTTCCATTTCTTGTAAAGAATGAAGAGTGAAACACAGTTTATTTGTTTAGGAACACAACAGTGTGGAGACAGTGTTGGCTAAGTGGCCATGTCTTTCTGTCGAATTAAACTGAATTAAATCACTGCCGAAGATGTGAAGTGTATACAAATAAGATAACTGGTTTTGGGAGGAGAAAGTGTAAAAACTTTCCTCACCTGGTTATAGTTCAAATCTGTCAAATGTTGAGCACCACAGCATTACATGTTGCCTAAAGGACTTGTTCGATCTTTATAATATGGAAATTTAGATTACATATTTCTAAAGTGCTAATTTAAATGAGAGTTTTAACCGTATATAAAGTGTGCTGAAGACTGCTGAGTCCCTGCACTGTGTAACTACAGCATATCTCTATTTTCATCTGCTTACTTCAGTATGTATTTTTGTCTGTTTCTACCTCAGACTGCAGTTGATTAAGTGCTATTTGAGTAGTAGCAGAGCTTTTTTTTTTTTTTTCCATGAGGTTGTCTGTGTTTGTGAGCATGCAGGAAGGTTTCATTAAGATGCTTTGATGTGCTTTTTTTGAGATGCTTTTAAGGTAGATGTTTCATTAAAAAACATCAAAGCTACATCTTTCTCTGTCTCTCGCTCAACACCGTCTCTCCGTCGCACCAACACTCCTCGCTTTTGTCTTCGCTACTATTAAAGTCCGAGCAAGTATTTGTCCACCAATGTTTACGCTCTTTCAGCTTTTTCTCTTGTCGTATTCGTCCCTTTCTGCAAACCTCCTGCTGTCGTGTGTCGGGGGGGGGACGTTTAAGCGAATCCTGCACTTTATGTCGTTTCGTCCTTCCCTGCATCCCCTTCGTCTTGTCGTTGCTTCTCCCACCTCATGGTCTCCACACCTCGACAATGTGATTTGGTCTCATATCAGGAGAAATGTGTTCCGTCTTTAGCACAGAATCCCTGATGTTTGTTCCCCGCGGTGAAGGTCTCAGCTCTACCTCCACTGCTTTGATTGCTTCACTTCCTCCTGTTATTATTTCCTTGGACTTTTCTCTATTTCTTTTCTCATTTATTTTCTGCAGCACTTTCACAAGAGTGGAAATTGCGTCATGTATTCCCCCCTCCCCTTTTTTTTTTTTTTTTTTAAAGATAGCATGATTTTAATAATCTGGTGTATTTTAAACATACCATATTATGGTAGTGTTCTTATGAAGTGTTGCTGATGATGGTTGCGAAACCAACCATCCATCCATCCATTATCTATACACCGCTTAATCCTCACTAGGGTTGCGAGGGGCTGGAGCCTATCCCAGCTGACTTAGGGCGAAGGCAGGGGACACCCTGGACATGTCGCCAGTCTATCACAGGGCT
Organism: Stegastes partitus; assembly: GCF_000690725.1. NCBI lineage: Eukaryota > Metazoa > Chordata > Actinopteri > Pomacentridae > Stegastes > Stegastes partitus. The sequence goes on along the minus strand of NW_007578158.1, from coordinate 218,877 downwards.
ACACTTAGAGACAGACAACCAAGCACACTCACATTCATACCTATGGACAATTTAGAATCACCAATTAACCTCAGCATGTTTTTGGACCTTGTGGGAGGAAGCCGGAGAACCCGGAGAGAACCCACGCTGCACGGGGAGAACATGCAAACTCCACACGGAAAGATCCTGGTGTCCCCACCGGGATGTGAACCTTCTTGCTGCGAGGCAACAGTGCTGCCAACTGCGCCACCTTGCAGCCCTTCCATATAAATCCAAAGAGCCAAATTTTATTGGAGCATGAATGCACTCAGTTGAAATGATGGAAAACGGTCAATGGAATTATTATTTAGGAAAGTTGGTTATTTGGTCAAGATGTGGCAAAAAAACAAACAGAAATGGTCGACTGAGTGAGGTACTTTTCTTAATCAAGCTCAGCTCCACTGCACAACATCAGAGTTGGTGAAACTTTCAGTATCTTGAACTGTATTTTTTCAGGCTGATTCTACCTCCATACGTGCTACAGAATCAGTTGTATTCGGCCACATGTGTGCCGTTTGTTGTCAGTTTTAAAAACCACTGTAGACTGTAAGATGTCACTGAACAGCACTTAGTTGTTTAATGCGTCTGTGTATGAAAGTGCAAATATACAATCAAGCTGGTGTTGATAATGTGCTGGAAACACAGAGGGCTTGTTGGGGTCTGAGTGAAATTGGAACTATATGAAAGTGATATACCATCACGGTTTCCATCATGTAGGTTAACCGCAACCAAGCTTTTATTACATCTCTCTGCTCTCTGATCTCCATTGCAGGTACTTCACCAACATATCCATTGGTGGAAGGGACTATTCCTTCAACAGCAATGGCTACCTGTCCAACCCGCTGCTCGATGTCATCTCCTACACCAACGGCAGAGGCTGGGAGGAGGTCAGTACACAGCTGTGCGAATTGATACTAATTATCATAACGCAGTGACTAGACTGGCTAACCGCAATTTCACACCCCATCACACATGCTAACTCATCATTGCTCAGTTTCACCTTTCTGCTATCTCACAATCTCTCTCTCTTGCTCTCTCTCTCGCGCTCTTTCCCAGATCTCATTAGATCTCCCCATAGTGCCCCCTCCTCTTTCCTATACTCTTGTCTGGGTTTGTCAGCTTTGTTAGAAAGCGCTAACTCACAATCCGATATCCTAACGGTCACGGACCATGTGTAGCAGTTGTACAGTAATAGCACCAAATCCAAGGTCTGCCCTCTGTAGGTGCTTTCAATTCCTTGAGACTTCCTTTCGACCTGAGAAAAACAAGTAAACCTTTTTGTTCTACCCCGCTGTGTTCCATTTGCTCTTGACCTTTCGAGACTCAATATGTTTACCAGCAAGTCCAGACTCAAGGCCCCCCTTCGTTTTGAGGATGATAACTAAAAAGAAAAAAAACGTATATCTAACAGTGTACCATAAGCATAAGCCCATAGCTTTCATCGTGTCTGTAGTTCTTCACCTTCTTGTCAAAGCTGAATTTCCTCCTAAAGGTGTCACGCCATATAATATTATAGCTTGACACTATAAGACAAGGATTAGGATAACGGATTCAGTTTAGTGTACATTAAGGAGGATTTAAGGAATGAGTAAACTCAGTTTATGTCAGTAGTTTCTCTAGGCAGGATTTCTATGCACTGATTACCTGACTTATTAGGTGCTACATGACCAAAAGTGTGTGCAAACCGCTGTACAATGTATGTTCTCTGTGGGGCTGCTTTGCGTGGTTTGGAGCCGATTCTGGGTACATCCTAAGGCTTCATGCTATGGTCTTTCAACTTTGTGGTACAGTTTGTGTATGACCTGTTCTTGATGCAGCATGAGAATTCCCCTGTGCACAATGCCAGGTCCATAGAGCAAAGTTTTTCCCTGTACAGTCATGAAGACCCTCACTGACCTGCACTGAGCCCTGACCTCACCTCCAACACTACCGCTGTCCAACCTCAATAATGCTTTTGAGGTTAAGTTGCGACAAATCCCTGCAGGTTCTGAAATCTTGTGGAAAACCTTCCTAGAAGAGTGAAGGATGACTTTTTTTTTTAGACTTTATGCTTGTTCTTTTGGAATGAGATGTTCAGCAATTGCATATGGATGTAATGTACAGAGGTCCTTATGCTTTTGGCAATGCGGGGCAATAGCAAATGTTCAGTGCACTTAATTCAATTCAATTCAATTCAATTTTATTTGTATAGCACATATTTACAACAACAGTCATCTCATAGCGCTTCACAAAGGCAGAGACAGAAACACCCAACAATCCAAAACATTTGGATTCCCTATAAGCTTCAGCAGTCCGCAAGCAGTCCGCAACAGTGGGAAGGAACCGAAAACCCCCACAGGGGAAAAAAAACCTCCGACAGAACCCGGCTCAGGGAGGGACGGCCATCTGCCTCGACCGGTTGGGTGAGGAGATTTAATAAAATAAATACATCCCGTTTGCTTTTGCTAACCTGTAGTGTTTTCCTCACCGATGAGGAACCCTCTCGGACCACAGTAAAAGCGGGATTGCTGAAGAAAAAAGTAAATAGCCAAAATGTTCCAAGACTACACCTATATAAAACAAAAACTGTACCTGCTGTAAATTTGGTCACCATCCTCTTGGAGGTAGTCCTCTTGTGCAGCAATAAAGTGGTCCCAGGGTTTGAAGAGCTAGAAGTTATTGTTTAAGCACATCTGCAACACATGCTAGGTCGAAAATGATGACCCTTCGACTTGAATTTCATTTTGGGTCAGAGAAAGAAGTTGCAGAGGCTGTAAAACTTGTGTGTTTTAAGTGTGGTGCAATACCTCAGACTGTTAGAACCAAAAGTTCCCTCTTAGACACCTCAGGATGTTACTGATGAACCCTGCCCTGACAGTCCAACCCAACCAATTCACAGTGCAAAAACCAAGTGAATGTTGGAAAACCAATGAACATGCTGCTGATCTGTTGCACCTCCTACAGTCCTGGAGACTGCAGGTTCTACCACTGAACACTACTGTCGGGTCTCTTGGTCATAGCAGTAGACCTCATCACTAGTTATGGTCTGAACTGATGCTTGGGTCTCTTGCTCTTAATTCGAATTCCATGGTGTGCTTGCAAGTAGTTCGATTTAGATTTCTGAAGAGCTTTCAAGGAGAACTGGAAGCATCGTATCATGTGTGCTCAAGAAGATTACTTCTAAAGACATGGTGGCTAAATTTTAAACAGCATCCTTTACTTCTTGATTGCACATTGTAGCCCGTGTGCTGAGGCATTGACTGATGAGAGATGTGAAGATTGCCACACCTCATTGTATAAAGTAACACATGCAGGAACCTAAAAAAACAGAATACAAATTCTGAGAATTTGATGGCATAATTTGAAATGAACTATAAAAAAATGAACAAACCATCAAGGTAGTAAGACACCACACAGATATGGGAGAGAAGTGTCATTATAACCTAAACTGCATATTTTGCTCCTTTTGATGTCACATCCAGCTGTACAATCTCATTTTGTCGTTCTTTTGTCACCGGTTTCACTCTTTCTTCCTGTTTCATGGTGAATCTTTGATCTGAACTGCCCTCTAAATCCCTCTTTTTTCAGTTGTCCACATTCATGATAAAAGAAATTAACTTGACAATGCTGCATAACATTTCTCCCTCTGGACTTTTTTCTTTTTACAACATTCTGAAAATCCTCGAACTGAATGGTATTGTTTTGGTGGGTTTGGGGGTCTGACGAAATTGATAAATCATGCATGCTGCGATCTGAAATTGACCCCAATCTTGTTTTGCCGACGATAACAAGCCTCAGAGCAAGATTCAGATCAGGGGAAATATTAAACTTACTGACGGTACTTGGTAGAAAACCATATATATATATAAAAAAAAATAGTCTGCACTGAAAAATAAAAGTGCTTTCTCTTAAAAAGACTGCAGAATAAGGGGCATTTATTTTTGGAGGGTGTCAGTTATTTTATTCATGCTTTTAAGACTTCTCTATCTCACTCTGCCTTTCTTTGGTTTTTCAATTCCATGCATCCAGACTGTGTTTCTTCTGGCAGTAGTGAACCTTATAGGAGAGCTCACACTTATAGAGAGAGCAGACTTCTGCCCGGTGCATGAGCCAACAACTACTCCATCTATGGGATCCGCAGTCTCATTTTTTTTGCCCTCCTCTCGTGCATCTCACCTTTACTGTGTTGGATTTTTCCTGAATGAAGGCCGAGATAGGTTACTGTCTTGTACTCCGTTGGCAGAGAAAAACTACCGACTACAACGGGCAGAAAAACTGACAGATAAGAGTTTACGTTGCACCGCTGCTCTCAAATGATGACTCCTCGTGCTGCTTCTTCTTTCATATCTGATGCTCAGGTGAGCTGAGGAGGAAACCATCAGGGTACGCTGTAAATAAATAAATAGGTAAATAAGTAAATCTGTCAAAAAAAAAATGGTGGAAATCTGGCAGCAAGGGTGTCAGAAATACAATAAAATTGATGGAATGCTGTTACATTCCTAAACTGTAAAAACAATAACGCAAAATATCTGCAAGATACTGATATTTGTAGCTGATATAAGAGTTTCACAGTCATATGTTGAATTACAATTTATAAAAAAAAGCTTTTTGATGGGGACATGATCTACAATTCTCTGTTTCTGTTAGTTTTTTTAGTCAACATGTAAGTGAATACTTTTATTTGTAGTTTTTCTAGTACTAATCTGTAGCTTAACAAAACAGGGAAATCTGTAAAATAATCATAAATATTTCAAAAAAAGAGAGTTATTGTGACCCCAGCACATCTGAAATGTGATAATGTCTGAATCTGACAATCATGTATTTCAGGTGTCACTAAATAGTATCAAGACTTTGCATTTACTTACTACCCGTTGCCCTGTTTGCTGATTCTTTAATTTGTCTTTAACTTTACTCGCAGCATCACAGAGACAGTTAAGATACATTTGACAGCTGTGGTTCCTTTATAAACAGGTCAGCTGCACACAGATTCCAGGTTTAAATGGTGGAATTATTCATTAAAACGTTTCTGAGGAGTCCTGAGCTTCATCAGAGCTGCAAGGACATTTTTATCAAGATCATGCACAAACGTTACAATACTGGTTCATTGCTTGTAAATGTTGGACTTGCATTCATGAGACAAAAACACAACTCAAAATGACTGCTAATGCTGTTTTGTATGTAAAGTTAAATGAATGTTTACCACATTGACTTGATGATATTTTGTTGTCACACAAAACAGCTTCTTTTACTGCACAAAGAAATACATTATCTAACCAAAATGTTAGTTGTCAGAACACGTGGGCCATAAACTAGACGCTGCAGTTAACATTTTTGTTCATAGCCTTCAAAACAACATGAGGTAGTGGCCAGACGTTCAAGGAAACTAAGTCATTGTGTTGCAAATCACAAGTACCTTTGTCAAACAATATAGGTGTTGAATTTAGAGAACAGCTTTAAAAAAATTGTAGCAAACACTCAAAACACACAAAAAAACATACACTAAAGAAGACAAGCAGTGGCTTCATAATGCAACTAATATAAATGCAGAACAAACAGTTTTCAAAGCCTTGGATGGATGCAGAGGCAAATTGCTACAGTTTTATTATTATGGAATGTATTTTAGTCTATTTTTTATCTGTCTTTTTCCAGACAAAAAAAATAAATATTCAGTAGGCAAAGTCATGAATCCAGGATCTCTTGAAGTAAATGTATGAAAGCTCTGACCTAAGAGATAATGGCCAAACAGGGCAGGAGCAGTGGCAGAACAACTCCCTGAGAGACCAGTACTTGACCCAAACTGCCCTTTGGTTCACTCAAACTTCAATTATCCAAACATCCCTGTTTTCTGGGTTTATATTTGCTGAATTAACCTTTGCTGAACTGAATCCTGAAGTGTATTTGCAGAGTGCTGCAATGCTGCGGCAGCTGAACAAGCATTTGCACTACAGCTCATAGACAGGGATCCATCACTTTATTTATCAGAAGATTGATTTGGTCTTGCTTTCAGGCTAAGGACCTATCTTTTTTTTTCTTTTTTTTAAAATTATTGTACCATCTTGCTGTCTCCACCAGGATTTGAAAGAACTCTTGTGCCCAGGAGGTGGGAAACAAATAGAAATTCAGTATTTCTTATAGAATATGATGCAGAATTGGCAGTCTACACTGAAAGTGAGACCTGAAAGGGATGTCAGTGCTACTGAAAAGTTGGATTTGTTCCCTTTCCACCAACTCTGTCATCAGCATAGAGGAGCTGAAAGGAGAGTGGCCAAACAAAGAGAAACAAAAAAAGCTCACCATGACACTGCAAGGGCTGATTAATCATTACACATAACACTAAAAAGGTCACATCATATAAATAGCAGGAGATTTGTGTGGTTAGACAACTGTTTGCATTTCAGTAAGTGCACCACAGGAAATAAAAATAGAAAATAATTAGTGAGGAGTTCATATCTTTCCCATTTATGTGGCTATTGCGGTTCTATGTGTTACACGAACCGTGCATCGTTGTTGTACAGATTTGGGGAGATGCTCAGTTGCACAAAACAACAAGTGAATGGCGCTTAGCAGGGAAATTAGCATGAGCTCCCTGCAGCGTTCCAATGAAAACTGATTCTTATATGAATCTTTTTAAAGGCTTGTTTTCAGTCTGACTGAAGGAAAACAGAAATTAGCCACCTGGATTGGACATTTCGCTAACTGCATTAGGAATCTTCATTCACGGATACTTGCTGGCTGACCTAATCAGCAGCACATTCATCTGCAAAGGTCGGTATATTTAGATGCTGACTTTTACTGCGGGGATGGAGACAGAAAGACAGCAGCAGAATGTCCAGGAAGGCGGCATATCTCAGGAAAATGATGGTGTTCCTGCACTCGCCGTTCTGCTGTTGACTGAGGAGGAAAACTGTTCCTGAAAAGACGGAGATCTGTTGATGCCAAACTGTGAAAACCTCCATGTGTCGATGGATGAGAAGAATCCTAGCCATAGAAGTACAGCTAATGACTCAAATGTTGCTTTGATAGAACATAATTTCTTTATTGTCATTGCAATTTTGCAATAAAATTAGTCTCTTTGTGCATCATAAAAAAATAAACTGCGACTAGGTACTCAGGTCCAGAAAGTTAGCAAGAGTGTTTGAGTCCATTTCGCTTATGGCTGTGGCTTAGAAGCTGTTTTTCAGACTGATAAACATCCTGGAGACGATGTTTTACCTCCACAACATCAGCTGGACAAAAAGATGCTCCATATGTGCAGTAAAAGACAGTTAGAAAAATGTCAATTTCAGGCAGCAAACTTCTGTGTTTCCTTTCAGTCATATTTCATAATTCTCTTTTAAATGTTTCTCGAGAATACCGATTCAAGTCACAGTCTCAAAAGTGAAGATTTTCTGGTGCCACTGTGATGTTGCCTCACATAAATTAAAAGATTATCCAGTAAATGTGACGAAAAAAATAAGATTTTTTGGGGGGGAATGAAAGGTCAACGCATGATGCAAAGAAGAGTACAAACCATGAAAGCAGGGCAACAGCACCACAGCTCAAAATGGGTTCAATTCCTACCACATGCGAGCCATATACATATTTAATCTCAAGAAGTAGAGCTGAATCTCATCGTGCTTCTGCAAGTGTTCAATACTTTGTGTGCCATATTGATCGTCTTACATCAGCAGCTTGTTAGGCACTCTTAACTGAGATTGTTTTCTCAATTTTATGCCATATTTCTGCAACAAATTATGTTGCTGTGAAGTTGTACATATGTGCACTCCAGCGCATATCTTAAAAGAAATGAAAGGATTCTTTCATTGTTTGATTTTTGTTGTTTCTGCTGTCAGCTGAGGCTTCTTTCACACTATACTTTTTTTTGAACACCTCATTGTGTGGATTTTTATGAAGTTAGGTGTTACGTGATGCAACAACACGGCAAGTCATATTACATTTGTTTGTTCTTTGAGCCGAAGCGTAAACAGGGGAGTATGGAGTGGATCAATGAGCGAATAAGACAAGAAAGCCGGCTGCCTTTTTAATCAATGTGACAGGAGAGCTCGAATCCTACACCACACAATCCTTAATTCCATTTCAGCTGAGTTTAAAGGCGCAATAAGAGTTTTACAAGCTGACAACACAGAGTGATCACGGTGCATCTGCAAAGCGGGCTTGATGGCTGGTAATCCATTATGGTGCTGACTTCTTGGCCTGCGAACCCAACTGTTAGTAGCTCCTCTCATGAAGGACTATTCCCATTATTTCTCCATTAGTTTGTTGGATCTCTTCTTTATACATTTCTGTTTGCTAATTGTTCTGAAGGGGAAAAAAAATCTTTATTTCATAAAATATCAGAATATGAGTGACAATACAACTAGAAGGCTGATTAAAGAGCGTGAGAATCATTTCACCGATCAATGATCACAAACATAATCAGCAAAGATGAGACATTTATCTAAAATACCTATTAAATTGAGCACCTTATCTACCCACTACATCAGATTATTAAAGCTGCAGTGTAGGTAGGGTTTTTAAACTGCTATTAATGAGAGAATTTAATCCCCATAATAAACCATTTTGGAGTATGCTAATTTCTCAAAATCTGTACCATTGCTCTACATTTGAGGATAAATCCTGAGCTCAGCCTCAAGGCGTGACCTTGAGTTTTTTAAGCCGCTCGTGTCTCCACACGTCGGTGTTCTCGGCTCATTGAACTCGTGTTTTCATATTTAATGAGAATTAAAAATACAGCAAGTCTCGCTTGAGTCAGACATTGACTGGGCCTGGTTAAAGCAGAATGTAGTGACTGAATGTTGTATGGACATATTGACGGGTTGTCTAAGCAGCAATCTATTGAATTGAATTCTGGGAAAGACCAAAGATATTTGAAAAGAAAAAAATAATATTTGCACTGGTTGACACCTTAATTTGTCATGCTCTCAAAAGGATTCCATTTCTCCAGCCAGCCACAGTTTATAAACGATTTTGCTTGGAGGCCAATTTTGCGTTTCATTTGTTGACTACTATTAACAGCTGTTTTGTACTCACAAAACTGAAAACTCTCCCAGAAATCACTTGAAAGTAGTAATGAATCCACCGCTGGCAGGAGTCACATGGATGAATGCGTGACATTGAGTGTTTTTAACTTTCAGACATTCAGGGAATCCACAAGACTGAATCTTAGTTATGTTGTTAATTGAAGAGGTTTGACTCAGCTTTGGGGGACGACATCGTTGGGAAGCAGAACAGAAGCAAGGACAGTGCAAACCTGATCAAAATAAATGCAGACAAAAGGACGAGCAGGAAGAGAATTCACACAGCAGGAGGTGCAACATCAATAATGTTCCCTCAAACAAAATCTGCTAAATAAATAAAGAAACCTTGTACTCGATACTCAAGTTTACAATTTGACAAAAGGCAAAAAATTTGCAGAAATTTACAGTAATATGACTTATGAATTGGTCCAATTCACAGTGTTACACTTTCCATTTTTACATTAAACTCTGATATAGTAGGAAAAGCTTTGAAAGAGCCACACATTTGGCTTTCACTCAGGAGACCAGGGTTTATGTTCTGTGTGGGACCAGTGTTCTTAGACCTAGAACCTTTTAGGCACCAAAACTGCAACCCTTTAATGATGCATTTGAAGCTTTCCCTCCGTTTTCATGGTCACAAGGGTGATGAGTCCCGGCCCATCTTATATATGACTGGTTGGTTGAAAAGGATCGACAGTAAACCAGTAAAATAAATATAAATATAGTATAATATGACAAGCAGATATCACATCACAAGCAGATGTAATGAAGCAGAAAGGATGTTTCCACCAAAAAAAATGATTAGGAATGCAGTTTAGTTGTATAGAAATGTAATTTTTATTCTAGTCATTATTACATTTCATTTAATAAATTAGACTTTTCATTTTCCATTATGTAACTTATAGAGTCATTCATTGGGACCTTCCTACCTGGTAGCCACACTCTCCTTTGGAATTTTACAAGAGGGGCATTTGTGTTTTGAAATTTCAAGCCAAATCCTGCGGTTACATGATTGAACATGTAACATATGAGGAAATTTAACTATGTAGCTCCTCTAAAACGGTGTGATACTGGCTACACTGGGTGTAAGAATAGCATGTAAGTGGTACAAATGTAATGCAAATGTAACAATAGGCCATTTTTTCTAGTGTGGCACTTAAACACAGAAATGCCTCAAAGTGTTTTAAAAGAAAGTGTTCCTTTAAAATTAAAACACTGGTACGCAGGAACAGAAAGCTTCGTATCAAACCAGGGCTTCCATTTTGGGGTCTTGATCACCTTGTCAGGATTTATTTCAACAGTACCAGATGACGGTTGCTTTGTAACTTTATCCCTTAGAGTCTACCGCAGTCTGTACAACCTCAGTGGAGAAATTGAATTTTCACAGCGCTGTGTTCGATCCAGAAACTAAAGACACAACAATTCCAAAATAAAAGCTGTTTCACCACAACTCTGTGCTGTTGGTGTGCAAACAGTGGGCTCATTTTTCACTACAAAATAAAGTTCTGCACCTCAATGGAAACACCATGGCTAGAATGTTCTCTGTTATAATTTCATAAAGCCTAAAAAAAAAGAGACAAAAGTTGAATTTGTTTGATTATTCGATATAAAACCTGCAATCAACAATTACAAAAGAAATTGCACAGCCACGGGTAGAATGTCTTCAGTGCAGTATTACACAGTTATAATGCCATAAAACCTTGAAAAAAAAAAGTTTAATTTGTTTGATTATATGATATAAAAGCTGCAACAACTATAATTCAGTAACAAATCTGCGTCCATATAGCTCCACATGCCGACATGTTCAGTGTGTTTTATTCTTTCACACACAACTGATCATACAAGCTCAGTACTGCTCGGTGCTGTAGAACCATTTTCACGTGTAGACCTGGTGGCGTGTCCTTCTACCAAAATGCTCCAGATGTCCAGATGAATTTTCTTTTTTCTCTATAATGTTATACAGTTGATTGTGATAATATGTTGGTTTGAACTTCGACCCAATGCTTATATTTAAAAATATCAACACTGACTTATGATAAATGTGTTTTGCTGTCCTCTGGCAGCATCAGTGATTCAGCCTTGAACATTTTTTTTTTCTTTTTTTTTTTCATACAATTGCTATTCTCATCACTGAGTGTTTGGTCTTTGTATGAAAAGGTCCTCTGGTGCTCAGATAGTGATGAGTTTTACCTTTGCAGCAAGAGCGGCAGCAATGATTTGTTTGTGATAAACAGGAGAAGAGCTGGGTTGCAATGAGCCGTGTGAAACAAAGAAAAATATAAAGAAAATCAAATATCCCTCTCCAAGTTATTGAGTGTGGACACCAGCTATTTGTTGGTTTGGGATAATTAATGTCAAATTATTGACAGGAGGGGGGTGGCAGAGCCACTTATTGGGTGTTTTAGGAGCAATGCCTGGAGAAGTAATGATTGCTCAAGACAATGCGTGTCACAGTGTTGATTTTGGAGGTAATGCACACTGAAGTATTGATTCATCCAAGCAGTCGACTCAAAATTATTGAGTCTTCTGAGCAGTGCACCTCAGAAGATTTATTGTCACGGAGAGGAAAGATGGACATGAAGAGACCAAAAAAGTTTTTTAGATCCATTTCTTTTAGTATGTAAAAAAGATCCAATTCACTTCGCTGTGAATAAGCGGCATGTTTGAGAATAATTGTGCTCCATGGTAACCGGGAATTGCAAAACACCAAATTGCCGCTGTCTGTTGCTGGGTCTGGCAATCCAAGGATTCAGCCCTTCGCTATTCGCACATGTGCATATAAATGCAAGTCTATTATGCTTTTTAAAAAAGTATTCACATCAGCTAATGAAAAACATTTTAGAGGGGTGAACTGGAGGACAAACGAGCATTGAAGAGCAAATTATGATGTTCCTTAATGAACTGCTGGATCCTGCTATTATTATTTATGCAGCAGAAGAGAAGAGCGCAAACACAGTGGAGAGGGCGAGTGCATGAAAAATGCAGGGAGGTCTTGTGTTTGTATCGCCAGGTCTCGTGTTAATACGTTTAAATGGCCAAAATGAATAATTCTGAATAATAATGTGGATGTGTGTCGGTGCACTTATTCTAATTTACTGTCTAGTTGTGCGTCCTGGTTTTTGTGGGATCATGTGTTTTTGTGCAGCGTACAAGTATTATGCATGTGCCTGTTATTTTGAGTGTTTTCATTGTGCTGTGTTCACATACATTACAGGAACTGACCTCGCATTTAAAGACAAAAAGTAGGTTCAGTTGCACCAGGTGTTTGTTAGTTCAAACACAGCCTGGTTAGAATTTATCCCTCTGAACCCCGGGCAGTTTCTTGGTATTTTCTGCTCCTGTTACATTTTTACTCACTGTTGTCTCATTTCCACTGCAATATAAAATCCTGCACCTCTATGGAAAACATCATATTCATCTCTAGAATCTCCTCTGTGCAGTATTACACGGTTAAAATGCCATAAATCAACCAGTGCATATTTTCCACAGGTGTCACCAATGCTGGGAAAAAAACGGGGGTTTACATGCTATAAATTGGCTGTTTGACTCGGCCTATTTCCATATTTACAACCTCTACAAACCCTATAACACGTAAGTGTTAGAACAGTGTTAACATTTCACCATGCAGAAGGCATCTTAAACAACATGCTTCTCTGTTTATTATTTTTTGAGTCATGCTGCTCCGTTGTATTGATCCACTGTGCAGGATTCTTCCTCTTGGTCTCTCTTGCCACCTCCTATCTACTCTGTGTAAACACTGCCTGCAGTTCATCTGAAA
>NW_007578158.1:192296-205583 GCF_000690725.1 Stegastes partitus | reverse complement strand
TGAGGAAGCTATACATGACACCAACACCATTTTTAAATGAAAAATCTTGTGTTTTTTTTCTTTTTCTTTTTATTTTTATAGTGTCTAACTGTGGTAAATTATGTAATTTTTGCATTTTGACGAAGATAAAAGGTACAGCATGCCTTTTAGATCTGCCAGCAGTTCAGAGGGACAAGTAATAACTGAAACTCATTAGAAGATGGAAGGAATCCAAGAAGATCCTACTAACGGATTTAATTAATATCTAGTGTGACCCATTTCTGGTCCCTACAGGCTTAACTGTTGTTGGATTTATACATTTTAGGCATAAGGATGGAGCAAGGATTCAGTTATGTTTTATTGAATTGCATTATACCAACGACAGAACTCAAAAATAAACCAGCACAAATGCCTGCATGCTTGTAGAAGACATGTCAATTTATGAAGTCCTCACGAGGTCGATAATTTTCTTTCCTTTTGAGACCTGGCTTTACGGTGAGGTTTCGTGTGAGAGTTGAGGCATATAGCGATTAAGGTTAAGGTAATCCTAATGGCCTGACAAGCGACAGTAAACACACACATACATGCGCTTTCAGAGGCTTTGCATGTTTGTTGTGCAAATCCCAACACCATCAGGGAGATCTGCAGGGAAAATTAAATGCAAAATGAAATCTAAATATATGACAGCACAGCTAGAAAATGACAGAATATCTGACACATTTGCTGTGTTGCAGTTACACATTCATCCGGTTCCATCTTCAGTTGATGGTAACAGATTTGTTTACACGTGTAGGTTACTGTGACACTGTAAACTGTCTCTTCCCAGTCTGTACTCCAAAATACTATTTTACAGGGTTAAAGGAAAAACTGCTCAGTAAACATGAAAAAAAATGTTGCTTTTATTCTTCTTCAATGTACAATGAAGTCAGTGGACGGATGTATTTGCAGTCCTCACATAACATACTTTACCAAGTTGTAACCAGAGTTGTCGGGTCCCTGTTGTGTTGTGATTCCTCATGTTGTCCCTTTAGGCGTTCCACGTTTAAGATACAGAGACACCAGGACCAAACACAGAAAGCAAAGACATGGGATAGTAGGTAAATGACAGCATTAAGTGTAGTTTAGAGCGCCGCTATGCTGACACCCAGCATCACTCAAATGACATGTAAAATGTCAAAGCAAGCGCAGCAAATGGCGACACCTCTGCTGTTCGCAAGAGGTGGAGGATATCGAGATGCATGAGGTATACACTTCCACGTTTTAACATCTATTTCAGGTCCCTTTTGGGTGCTTTTTGCCATCATTAGATACTGAAAACATGAGAGGAGGAAAATGTCAATGCAACCTCAAGTACCCAGCAATTCACAACAACAAGAATATGTTGAGTTCCAAAACACTTGTAGCAAACCACTGGAATAATGTTTTTTTTTCTTTTTTTTTGACATTACATTTGTGTACAGTACAGGTGAATTTAACCTTCTGGAGAGGCTCTCTATGCCCAGATAAAGCAGTGTGTTTTTATTGTGAAACTCATGAAACAGGGAGGAGAAGTGGTTGACCGAGAGAAAAATATGGAGTAAATCCAAGCTGAATGGAGATAAGTTATGTGTTGAAAATAAACACTCTTGACTTAAATTACCTTTATTTCACGAAAATTCAGCTTTGACCCTTTTTTATCAGTTGCTTCCTCCATCATTCTACTATTGGTAATGACCGATTAAAAAACATATGTATGCGTGTATTTGGAGGAGCAAAGGTCTAGTCTGTCACCTAGGTATTTAAAGGAGTGTACATTTTTTAACCCAGTTGCCTAATATGACGCAATTGTTCTAGGCACTGAATCTGCAATTCTGCAATTCAAACATTTCATTTAGCAGATGCGTTTATCCAAAGCGACGTACATCTGAGTGTAGAATCTTGAGCATAGAAACAGTGAATCAGCGTTTCAGGCCCTGCAGACCTGATCATTTGCCTGCTTGTATGTTTTCCAGGTTGGCTGGTGGGAGAACGGACACCTGCGCCTACGTTACCATTCCTGGTCTCGTTATGGCTCTTTCTTGAAGCCTTTGGATGACGCCCAACACCTCCGAGTGGTCACCCTTGAAGAAAGGCCCTTTGTCATTGTGGAGCCAGCTGACCCAGGCACCAGCTCCTGTATCCGGGATTCTGTACCCTGCCGTATGCCCGTCAACTCCAGGTAATACACCCCTTTGCCAAAAATGAGTGAAAACTCCCGACTATTGTATTGTGTTATATTTTCATCCTGCTGTGAAAGGTTCCACTCTCAGTGATTGGTGTGCACATTTATACATATTCAATACACAAACAATCGAAAAGTACTGAATAAACAATCATGTATAGCCGCTGATATTCTAGCCCTCAAAGTAGTAACAGAAATACTGTCGTTTTCAAGTTAAAAACAGTTTTACAGTTTATTATACAACTGCAATGAGTACACCTGTGTGCAATATCACAAAATGTAAAAAAAAAAAAAAAAAAAAATATATATATATACAGGCCACACATTATGAACTCAGTGCAACAAAAGTTAGTTTAAGTCAGTATTGTGGTATATGTACAGGCATTCATGGTACCATCTATAAATGCCATCTCCTTAATCCTCTCTATGAGCCCACTCCCACCTCTGTGCTTCACTGTCAGGACTATGCATTCACTGTAGTCGTCCTTGCCATGTCCCAAACATGCTGAAACCCATCTGAGCTCATCATATTCATCTGACCAAGAAATATGCTCCTACTGATTAGTAATCTTCTTTTCATGTTCTTTAGCAAAGTTTCATGCTGCAGTTTTGTGCCAAAGAGCAAACAAAGTTTTTTTCTTGGACGCTGTCCATTTGGGTTGATGTTATGAGCGGTCTTTTACACTGTCTGAGCTGTCACAGAGACGCACTGATAAACCCTGTGCCAAATTTGAAACACTTAGACATCTATTTTTCAGAACTAGATTGTGAGTGAAGCTCGCTGTCCATAGCATTGTTTTAGGAAGACGACCACTGCAGCCCTGATTAGTGGTACTGTGGCTCGTTCAATTGCTGTTGCAACTGTTTGCAATGGTTTTTAGTTGATCAGTCTGTATACATTTTCATCTTTGTGAAGGACCCAAATAATATTTTTCAGTTCCTGTGGCAGTTCTTATAAATGTGGAGCCATGATGCAGACATGCAGAAAGACAATCCCAAAGGTCCGAAAACTGAGAGAGTTTCTGTGTTTACAGCTCATTTTTATAACTATGTTCATGCAGTTTGGCTGATTGAAAATCACATGTGTGTGTACCTTAGTTTCAGTGATCACAATTTTCCTTTCACTTTTGTGTCACTGATCACAGGTGTATTTGTTTGTTGCTCTGAGTTTCTACTTTGCAGCCTGCATTTTCAGTATAGTCTTGCTAAAGCATCTGTTCTGGATTGTTCATAAGAGACAACAGTGTTCAGCTTACAAATAATACAAATTATTGAGACGTGATAGAAATTGAAATTGTCTGACATTCAAGTTATTTTAGCAAAGTGGTGACTCACTTCTGCTGTAAACTGTAATTCAGATTTTTTTTCATATGAAAACTTGATTTTTAAGGGCATCATAATTATGCTCACATGCTGTCCATAAATACACTTTTCTTAGCATCAAACACTATTTCTTCACACTTCACATTACAAATGAATGGTTTCACAATGGTAGGTTCCAGCCTGCTTGGCTTTTAACAACAGCCAAGCTGCCCATTATATGGCTGTTAAGGCAAAATGCCACTCACACACTTTCCTCATCGCAGCAGTGCTGAAAAGTCAATCCTCAGGTGTTAAATTTGACTCTTTCAGTGAATGTAATGAGAGGTTTGAAAGTACTCAGTATTACAAAAGAGAAAATGAGTGGAGGGGAAGTATCTTTTTCCTGCCACTTCAGACAAAGTGGCAGGACAGGATCACCTTCAGTTTATTATGGCCATAAGCGGAGAGGGCAAGTAAAATATAGATGTCAGATTTTTGTATTCGAGAATTGATCACAACAGTTTTACAACAGGAGTCAGTTTAGCACACAACAAGTGATGTTTTACCTTGACATATCCTCAGGGTTTTATTTCTCTCAAACTCCTTATCAGCCAATAAACCTTAGCAGAAAGTGGAAAAGAAGTTTCACAAAGTGGTTAGATAGAGACTATCCTAAAACCAGAAGGTCTCTCGCTCTAATCCTTTGTGAAATTGAAATGTCTGGCCACACGTCCATGAGCAAGACAGTAAATCTTTACCATCTCCAGGTGCTGTGTGCAGGGAGGGGAAAGGTTTAAGGAAAGACTTTGCTTCTGGGATCAATAGATTAAAACATCCTAAAATAGCTTAATTGTCCCCAAGAGGAAATTAATTTGCCTCCCAGCATCTATAGAATCATTAAAAGCCATATGGTACCCAATCACAGCACACGTTTAGGAGCAAGCATGATTCAGTTACGGCTAAAACCGTAAAGGAAACCAGAAACCATGCAGAGAAGTCAGGTTAATAATCTTTTAATCAATCCAGATAATAAACAGCAAGCGTAAGTTACACAGAAAATCAAAAGATTTTTAATTGGAACAAGAAATCCCCGCTGCACCCTTATCAACGCTTGGAAGAAAAGCACAACGTAATGTGACTTTGCTGATATCATTTTAGCACATTTTATATATGATGCCAGGTAATGATTCCTGATAATCCCTAAAACTTGCATTTATGCATCAGACACAATATTCAGTAGTATTTATAATGAGACTCGTTTAAAAATCATTTTCTGCTGTTTAGTGTAGGTATACGGTTCAATTGAGGCAAAAGGAAGTCAGTGAAAGATATACTCTGTGTGTGTGTGAGTCCCCGTCTATCCAAGATAAGCTTCCTTCATGCCACCACATGATCTGGCCAATGGGAAGATAACGAGTTCATCCTGCATCAGTTTTATTGGCTAAGAGAGAACTTTGCTCTCTTGTTAATCAACCTACTTTGACTCCATTTGTTTTTTCCCGAAAATGATTTTTCCTCACTTTCCTCTCTCTGTTTTTCCTTGTTATCTGTTATGTGTTTCGTTCGCTTAGTGTGTAATTAATTTGTTTTCTTTCCTATTTCCCCCCTTGCTGCAGTGCGGTGGCTGAGCCATTTTATGCTTTTATTTTCTGCCACCATCGCCATTGAGGTTATGATTTGTTTGTTCAGTGTTTTAAAAAAAACACAAATAAACAAGCCTCAACCAGGCACTGAAAATGAACTGCATCACACTTTAAACATTTTACGAGACACACATCGTACATGTTAAATGTCTTGTAAACGCACCTAATGAGTTGAAGCTGACCAGTGTAGCTGTGTTGGTGTTTTAGCTCAAAAAAAGAGAGTATTAATATGGTTAATAAAGGAAAATGTATAAAATCTCTAGCTTCTATGTTGTTACTAATACATTCTTGATTGTAAACAGAAAAGTTAAAGCTGCATTCATCAATATCTCTACTATTCAAAAGCTGCCCCTGAAATATTGCTGCCGTGAAGCCAGAGTGTGGGATCGTACAACAGCAAGAGTACTCTCTGAAGACAAACACACAAACAGGCCACACCACTAGATTTGCAAGATTTAAAGTCAGACAGGTACATGCAAACATATCCTAATGAAACTAGAAGAGGATCAAGACCACAAAGAGCACTGAAAGACGCACAAATTCACAAACATATGCACATGTTTTGCAGGTTTAGCAGTGCAACATGTAGCAGGTTTCAGGTAGAACTGTAAAATGTGTCCACCACGCTTTGCAGTGATGCACAATCTGCCCTTCTCGTTTCCCATTTTGCACACCCTAGATTCCTTTCCTTAACTTCTCTCCTTGCAACTTAGTCCATCCCACCCAAGCAGAACAGACACAAAGAGAGAGAAGTCAAGGAAGGCATTTACCAGAATGAAACATCCCCACCTCGGAGTCACTGTCTTGAAGCAACATCAATTAAATAAGATGTGTGGCGCAGTTACATCATCTCTCTATTGTTTTGTTACAGTCTATTTTGTGATGTCTGTCAGATGAACAGAACAGTCTTCATGATAGCTTACAGTAGCCAGCATATTTAGTTTTAATTTAGTACACAACGTGGAACAACTTAACTAGAACGCACAGATGCACATATGTATAAAAAGGAGTAATGACACACAAAGAGTGCTATATGTTTTTATTAAGTGATATATATACTGTATAATATTTGTTAGTCATGCTCCTGACATGATTTGTATATTCCAGCTAGGGGTGGGTGATATGGCAAAAATATCATATCATGTTTTTTTAATTATAAAATCACGATTTTGATTTTATCACGCTCTTGCATGTGTTTTTTATTCATTTCATTCATTCGTTCACATGTAAGTTTCTGGTCAGTGCAACCAAACCATTTCTGTATCTAAAGTGATTGAACAAGTTTGTTGTGTTGCCATCCGATGTGCGAACCGTCTCTGTGCAAACTTTGCAAATTACCTTTATTTGCGCTTTGTCATTTCAAATCATGTCAACTTTACTGTCATTTTGCTGTACATACACAGTAGTAAAGGCAAGATGAGAGAGCATTTCTTCAGGATCATTTAATTCGTAAGTTTTGTGGAATGAACGTCTGGGATAGGCAAGACACTAAACGTTCACTCTCGCTGTCTCCCGAAGTGGCCGCTGCGTCCATGCGCGCCTCCATCACGTTGAACATGGCGAACCTCTTCGGGTCCTGGTAGGTCTTCAGGGACACAAAGACACACACGATGGTGTGACAATGGTGAAGCTGCAGATGCTGCCCAGAGGTAGCTGCCTGTCTGTCTGCCACGAATAATGCCGTCCCCTCCAGCTGTATGTCCGTCTGGGATGTTGTCATGGAGCCATGTTTCAGTTAAAGCAAACACACAACAGTCCCTCCACTCTCTGTGGGTTTGTCTCAGCACACGTAGCTTCTCCAGCTTGTTATAGAGGGAGTGGACATTGGAGAGTAGGAGGATGGTCCTGCTGGTCAGGAGGGGTTAGCCTTCAGCCTAGCATGGATCCTGGCTCTCCTTCTCCCCTTTTTTTATTTTCGTACCGTTTGCGCTTCCTTCTCTCTCGGGTAACTGCCGACGTAGCCTCCGATCGGACTCCGTGTTGGTGTAGTAGGTCCAAATCACAACGAGAACCACAATTTTAGCGTCGTTCATTGCCCTGATGTTCAGCAAAGTCTCTCGGCTGTAAGTTTTGTGGAATGAACGTCTGGGATAGAAAATTTAGGGAAAAGCCAAAACAGTTCTGTATAATAAGATAAAGTTCCATATAATTGTTTTTAGTGACCAACTCCTCCACTTGGCTTTCAGCCATGGCTCTCCATACGACTACACACACAAATAAGGAAGCAGGCAAGAAATTGTGGCACGTCCCGTAATTCGCTGTGATTGGTCGGTCAGGTTGGCGACGTAATACGTCTGGTGCATCACTGCATCAGCATAGAACTACAGTTTATAGAATGTGACCTTAATGATCCATATGATCTCTTCACTTTGGCAGATTGTCTACATGTTCTAATCTTTCACAATCTAATATCGTCATATCGCGCACCCCTAATTCCAGCTGTGTTTCACGCCTGTTTTATGATTCATGTGGTAGGAAAAAGACTTCATCGAGGACGCATATACACACTCACATCCATGCTCAAAGCTCCACTGGCTAGTTTTCCTCCATCCATGATGATTGATCCTCCCTCCTCGAGTTGTATTTTATGATTTGAGACATCCTCTATGATGGTGCTTGATTTCCAAGTAGGAAGACAGTGGAGATGAATAGGATGAAATTAGTGAATTGAGATGAGCCCAATGAGTGCACAGACAGACAGGTACGCCATCCGATCGTCTCATGTGGACCGAATGTAATGATTAGAGGAGCTCTTACAGGACTGCGCCAACCAAAGATAAAAGTTTTCTCTTTCCGTTTTTTTTTTTTTTTTTTTTTTAGTCAGAGCACTTTTATTTGTTGATTATTGAAGAGCCTTTCATCAAATATACTAAAGCTGCCTTTGGAATACACTGCATACTGTAGCTTTAATTTCTATCACTTACATGTGATTTCAGCTCTAAGTATTTCATCCCTCTGCTCTTGGGAAAATGCTTTTAAAAATTCATGCATCTGTTTGCAGACAGCATGTAAACCTCTTGCAAAGCATTTGGTGTGTAAATATAGAACATCTACTGCTGCAGATACATCAATCTCTATTGTCCTGCCCATGACCTGGAAAACAATCCTGGTGCGCCATCACAAAGGACATCTCAATTCCTAAAAATGATCTTTAAGCTCAAGGATCGAGGAGGCTGCTGGAGGAGCTGTGAACACAGGCATGTCTCCAATGTCTCCATAAAGAAGTCTTTTCCGCATCAGCAAACGTATCAACAAACCATATCGCGAGCAGAAATGACAAATGGTATATATATTTATATTTATATATCACTCAGTCAGGATGCATGTTTCTCCTTATTTGCATCGTAGGAACTGTTTTGTGTGTCACTGCCTTTATGTACATTACTTCATGTGTGTTGAATAAAACAATAAAAATGCGTGACATCCGGACATTGTCATCACTTCATACAACATTGTGAATTGAATTATAAGTTAATGTACGCTGTAAGTTATCGTGAACATTCTTCTGCTCGTCTGACAGAGATCATAAAACGGCAGCGGTCGGTTATAGCCAAACAATGGACAGATGATTCAGCTGTCATATTTTAACTGACGTCGCTTTAAAACGGCTCTGAGGCGAGGATGTCTCATTTTGTTAAATGCCTGTTGCCTTGACTGCTCTTCTCGTGTCCCTTTATCACCTTCTCCACTCGCATCTGTGGTGGAAAGGGACTTAAACATGAGAAGAGGAGTCAAGGAAAGGAATTGAGGATGTACAAACTGGGAAATAAGATGAGGGACTTGTCTTTGGATCTGTTTTACTTCAAAATGATTCCATTCCTCCTGTATGTCTAATGGTTTACTTCCTCCCTTTGACTGTTTTCCATCCTTTTTGAAGGTCTGCCCTTCTCTCACTGGTTTCACCTATGCCTCATCATTCATTCGCCTGTGTATATGCAGTCTTGTCTCGCCATCTTTTAGTTGACAGTTTGTCTGTTTACCTGCCTGTTTGTGAACTGGGTTTCCTGTTTACATTCAGCTTCTTTTGGTTGAATTTGTTCATCTTCATTCATGGACTATTTTTCCTGGATCTTGTTACAGTTTTGGTTCACTGCTAATCTTTGTTTCATTCCCTAAACATGTCTTTTAACCCTTTATAGGGCACTCATTGAAATATTTGGAAATGAAAATTTTCAACCCTGCGGTGTTATTGCTGTATATAAGAGGCCTTTTTTTTTTTGTTTTTGACTTTTGAAAAAAGTTTTAGATTTAGGCAGCAAATCAAAGTCAAAGCAGTTACCATATATGATTCCCGACCCACCTCTGGTATAAAAGAAAATCCAAATAATATGATGCACATATAAAGATAAAGAAACATTTATTTCCAAATCACCAGTTAGACGTAGGGAACTAATGACTCTTGTGTCAAACTATCACTCTGGCTCACTTGTGATTGGTCAGAGGCCGCAGTGACTGTGTTGTGATGTCGCCTGACCTTCATTGATTGGCTGGATGAAGTCACATGATTCTTTCCCTTCCATTTTTAAAGCCTGCAGAAGTTATCATATACAGCTCCTTGCCCGATAAAGGGTTAAAAGTTTTCATTGTTTGCTGCACTTGGGTCCGTCTTCCTACACATCCTTAAAACATGCAGGGTAGTTATTTTGTAAAGTAAATACTAAAGGAACCAGAAATCTATAGTGTAAATGACTGCTAAACCTTACCGGTCAAAACACATACAACCAGACTTACATTGAAGATCTTTAAAACGATACAAACATCTTTAATAAGTATAGTACAGCCCGGTAAGTTGACCTCACTTTGGCTGGTAGTATAAACAATTTGCCAAATGCGCTGGCCATGTTGCTAGGTAACAGAGCCAAGAGGTTGCTATAGCTAAGTGTCTGTGGGACCATCAAATGGGCACTTGCTATAGAGAGCTGATGGAGGGCACTGCAGCCACTCGACTGATAGTCATCTAAATGTACTTGGATTCCCATATGTGTAACTCTCCAGGTGAAATGTTCGCTGGATGAAGCCTTCGAGGAAAGAGGCTGTCAAAGGCCTTTGCGGGATTTTTTCTTTTAGACAGCATCCAAATGCACAAATTGAAGTTTAGTGGCAAGTTTCCTCAGGAGCTATACTATCTGACCTGCCGAGCGTTCGCTCTCCAGACACAACAGCCCAAACAGTCAGCATCGATCCTGACCTTTCTTGTCTTCCTCAGCTTCCTGTTCCTCCTCTATTACGTTCTTCGTCTGTTTTCTCACTCCCCCAGAAACTCACTCACCTTCTTTTTTTAGTTTGTTCAACAGGTCATGGCGTCCCTGATAAAGCATCTCAAAATGTCATTCACAAGAAAGTATATTCACCATCTCACTAACTTGTCTTTTCTCACGTCATCTCAGTTTGGTGGTAGACACCGCCGGGCCCATGAAGCACTGCTGCAAAGGGTTCTGCATCGATGTCCTGAAGCGCCTGGCCAAGATCGTGGGCTTCACTTATGATCTTTACCTGGTGACAAACGGCAGGCACGGGAAGAACATCGATGGGGAGTGGAACGGCATGGTTGGAGAGGTAAGGGTGTTTTCATTTATTTTTTTTTCTTAAATTACATTATGCTTCTACAACTTTAAAATACCTTGTATTTTCTGCTGAATTTACCTGTTCAGAAAAAAAGGAAATGGCTGAGTGAGTCCTCTGTGTGGATTTAATGGGGTAGTCAGTCACGTTTAATGTTGAACAAGAGGCACCACGCTAGCACAGTCCACCCATCTATTCTAGCATCCATTTATCCAGCCACTCATCCAGGTCAGGGCCGCTCTGCTGCCTGTTGGAAGAGGCATCATTTTGAGTGGACAGGAATTTATATGCTAAGCGATGGTGCCACAAACATAACTAAAGCAACAAACTCATCATTTGTATCAACATAGCTACTTTAACCTTTAAACCCTCTTAATCCCAAATGAAATTTGAAGGACATTATTTAATAAAATGAAAAAATCAAGGAGTTATCAGACAGAAATTGTAGTAACAGAAAGAACGGTCAGATATGTAACTTTCAGACAGTCCTTGAACTACTCATCTGTCGTAACCAATTCTGTCATGTTAGTGTAAAATCATGCTATTTATCTAAACCTGTCATAAAAAATTTGCTACAAAATAGTTTCTCTGTAACTTGTACATTTTACAAGCTCCTTGATGCCTTACTGACTCAGCTACAACAGTCATGTGACAAATATTGACAGTGAGTTTTCAGGTGAACTGCAGGCTGTGTTTACACAAAGCAAAGAGGAGACAAATATGGAAGCAAACTGAATATACAAGGTGTGTCAGAAAAGTTCCAGGACTGGTGTCACAAAACATATATTTCAAACCCAAACTAAAAGTTTCCTCCTTCAAAGTAATCCCCCCGTTCATTAGTTTTCGGTAACATCTTTGTGCAGACTTTCCACGTGCCCAAATCTTCATTGATAATCTTCCAGATGTTGTCCTGGTTCATGCTCAGCTCATTTGCGATCAGTCAAACAGTCCTATGATGATCATAACGCATCATCTGCCTGACACGTCCAACGTTGGCCTCAGTCCTGCTCGTTGAAGGCTTTCCACTCCTGGGGTTGTCTTACACATCCTTGTGTCCCTCTTTAAACCTCTTCACCACTCAAAAACACGTGAGCGTGACATCGTCTAATCTCTGTACACTTGCTGCAGAAATCCCAGTGCTTCTGACAGAGTTTTCCTCAACCAGACCAGAAACTTCAGGTTTGTTCGTTGCTCCGTCCTCATTGCTTGACGACATGAAACAGAGGATATGTATATAAAAGCATGTGGCAAAAGTTCAATGGCTGCAGAGAGCTGAAATCACAGTTAGACACGTGGACAAAATTGTTGGTACCCCTCAGTTAATGAAAGAGAAACCCACAATGGTCACAGAAATAACTTGAATCTGACAAAAGTAATAGTAAATAAAAAATCTGTGAAAATTAACCAATGAAAATCAGACATTGCTTTTGAACCGTGGTTCAACAGAATTATTTTTTTTAAATAAACTCATTAAACAGGCCTGGACAAAAATGATGGTACCTTTAATTTAATATTTTGTGCCACAACCTTTTGAGGCAATCACTGCAATCAAACTATTTCTGTAACTGTCACTGAGACTTCTACATCTCTCAGCAGGTATTTTGGCCCACTCCTCATGAGCAGACTGCTCCAGTTGTCTCAGGTTTGAAGGGTGCTTTCTCCAGACACCATGTTTCAGCTCCTTTACAGATGTTCAATAGGATTTAGATCAGGGCTCATAGAAGGCTACTTCAGAATAGTCCAATGTTTTCCTCTTATCCATTCTTGGGTGTTTTTAGTTGTGTGTTTTGGGTCATTATCCTGTTTCAAGATCCATGACCCGCGACTGAGTTGGAAAAATGTTGTACATGTTGACTCCAGGTTATTGCATTATATCCGTGTCACACCACACAGAGGATTTTTTTGAGCTCTACATTTTTTCATGGTTGTGCTGTTTCCATAGAGGTGCAGGACTTCATATTTAAGTGAAAAATGAGCCCAAAGTGAGGAAAAGTGTGACAGGAGCAAAAAATGCCCCAGAACTGCTTGGAGTTCAGACCACTTCTTCTTCTTCTTCTATTTCTTCTTCTTCTTGAATTTCTCTCAGAGAAGTTGCTGCAGTAAGGTGTAGCTCATATCAGATTTAACCATCTCACCATTGTTAACGCTGCTACCTGCTCCTCTGTACAACAAAGTGTCAAGTATCAAGTTTATTCAGTTACAGCCTGCATACAGCTGTGTGTCTATCTCCACCCCATCACTCTGGTTTGAATTTCTTCTGAATTTCTCTGCAATTATTTGCCTGGTTTGCCACATTTGCAAGCAGGCAACTGCATTAACACTTCAGTGAACAAAATAATGACATTTGTGGTGGGCACAAAGCACATATTGTTTGTCTAAGTCATTCAGTGTCCCACCATCACAGTTTTAAGATAATTTGCCCAAACACAATGATGAACAGATATCCCTACTGGCAGCATCTTTTGGTGACATGCATGTAAAACCATACCACTGACAATAACAACAAAATAATAACAATAGTACATTGTTTCCCCTTGACATGAAGGTGAATGTGAAAAATCTATAATTATTATCATATCAAATGACGGAAGATCTGGATAC
>NW_007578158.1:150372-191801 GCF_000690725.1 Stegastes partitus | reverse complement strand
CATCCGGTTCCATCTTCAGTTGATGGTAACAGATTTGTTTACACGTGTAGGTTACTGTGACACTGTAAACTGTCTCTTCCCAGTCTGTACTCCAAAATACTATTTTACAGGGTTAAAGGAAAAACTGCTCAGTAAACATGAAAAAAAATGTTGCTTTTATTCTTCTTCAATGTACAATGAAGTCAGTGGACGGATGTATTTGCAGTCCTCACATAACATACTTTACCAAGTTGTAACCAGAGTTGTCGGGTCCCTGTTGTGTTGTGATTCCTCATGTTGTCCCTTTAGGCGTTCCACGTTTAAGATACAGAGACACCAGGACCAAACACAGAAAGCAAAGACATGGGATAGTAGGTAAATGACAGCATTAAGTGTAGTTTAGAGCGCCGCTATGCTGACACCCAGCATCACTCAAATGACATGTAAAATGTCAAAGCAAGCGCAGCAAATGGCGACACCTCTGCTGTTCGCAAGAGGTGGAGGATATCGAGATGCATGAGGTATACACTTCCACGTTTTAACATCTATTTCAGGTCCCTTTTGGGTGCTTTTTGCCATCATTAGATACTGAAAACATGAGAGGAGGAAAATGTCAATGCAACCTCAAGTACCCAGCAATTCACAACAACAAGAATATGTTGAGTTCCAAAACACTTGTAGCAAACCACTGGAATAATGTTTTTTTTTCTTTTTTTTTGACATTACATTTGTGTACAGTACAGGTGAATTTAACCTTCTGGAGAGGCTCTCTATGCCCAGATAAAGCAGTGTGTTTTTATTGTGAAACTCATGAAACAGGGAGGAGAAGTGGTTGACCGAGAGAAAAATATGGAGTAAATCCAAGCTGAATGGAGATAAGTTATGTGTTGAAAATAAACACTCTTGACTTAAATTACCTTTATTTCACGAAAATTCAGCTTTGACCCTTTTTTATCAGTTGCTTCCTCCATCATTCTACTATTGGTAATGACCGATTAAAAAACATATGTATGCGTGTATTTGGAGGAGCAAAGGTCTAGTCTGTCACCTAGGTATTTAAAGGAGTGTACATTTTTTAACCCAGTTGCCTAATATGACGCAATTGTTCTAGGCACTGAATCTGCAATTCTGCAATTCAAACATTTCATTTAGCAGATGCGTTTATCCAAAGCGACGTACATCTGAGTGTAGAATCTTGAGCATAGAAACAGTGAATCAGCGTTTCAGGCCCTGCAGACCTGATCATTTGCCTGCTTGTATGTTTTCCAGGTTGGCTGGTGGGAGAACGGACACCTGCGCCTACGTTACCATTCCTGGTCTCGTTATGGCTCTTTCTTGAAGCCTTTGGATGACGCCCAACACCTCCGAGTGGTCACCCTTGAAGAAAGGCCCTTTGTCATTGTGGAGCCAGCTGACCCAGGCACCAGCTCCTGTATCCGGGATTCTGTACCCTGCCGTATGCCCGTCAACTCCAGGTAATACACCCCTTTGCCAAAAATGAGTGAAAACTCCCGACTATTGTATTGTGTTATATTTTCATCCTGCTGTGAAAGGTTCCACTCTCAGTGATTGGTGTGCACATTTATACATATTCAATACACAAACAATCGAAAAGTACTGAATAAACAATCATGTATAGCCGCTGATATTCTAGCCCTCAAAGTAGTAACAGAAATACTGTCGTTTTCAAGTTAAAAACAGTTTTACAGTTTATTATACAACTGCAATGAGTACACCTGTGTGCAATATCACAAAATGTAAAAAAAAAAAAAAAAAAAAATATATATATATACAGGCCACACATTATGAACTCAGTGCAACAAAAGTTAGTTTAAGTCAGTATTGTGGTATATGTACAGGCATTCATGGTACCATCTATAAATGCCATCTCCTTAATCCTCTCTATGAGCCCACTCCCACCTCTGTGCTTCACTGTCAGGACTATGCATTCACTGTAGTCGTCCTTGCCATGTCCCAAACATGCTGAAACCCATCTGAGCTCATCATATTCATCTGACCAAGAAATATGCTCCTACTGATTAGTAATCTTCTTTTCATGTTCTTTAGCAAAGTTTCATGCTGCAGTTTTGTGCCAAAGAGCAAACAAAGTTTTTTTCTTGGACGCTGTCCATTTGGGTTGATGTTATGAGCGGTCTTTTACACTGTCTGAGCTGTCACAGAGACGCACTGATAAACCCTGTGCCAAATTTGAAACACTTAGACATCTATTTTTCAGAACTAGATTGTGAGTGAAGCTCGCTGTCCATAGCATTGTTTTAGGAAGACGACCACTGCAGCCCTGATTAGTGGTACTGTGGCTCGTTCAATTGCTGTTGCAACTGTTTGCAATGGTTTTTAGTTGATCAGTCTGTATACATTTTCATCTTTGTGAAGGACCCAAATAATATTTTTCAGTTCCTGTGGCAGTTCTTATAAATGTGGAGCCATGATGCAGACATGCAGAAAGACAATCCCAAAGGTCCGAAAACTGAGAGAGTTTCTGTGTTTACAGCTCATTTTTATAACTATGTTCATGCAGTTTGGCTGATTGAAAATCACATGTGTGTGTACCTTAGTTTCAGTGATCACAATTTTCCTTTCACTTATGTGTCACTGATCACAGGTGTATTTGTTTGTTACTCTGAGTTTCTACTTTGCAGCCTGCATTTTCATTTTAGTCTTGCTAAAGCATCTGTTCTGGATTGTTCATAAGAGACAACAGTGTTCAGCTTACAAATAATACAAATTATTGAGACGTGATAGAAATTGAAATTGTCTGACATTCAAGTTATTTTAGCAAAGTGGTGACTCACTTCTGCTGTAAACTGTAATTCAGATTTTTTTTCATATGAAAACTTGATTTTTAAGGGCATCATAATTATGCTCACATGCTGTCCATAAATACACTTTTCTTAGCATCAAACACTATTTCTTCACACTTCACATTACAAATGAATGGTTTCACAATGGTAGGTTCCAGCCTGCTTGGCTTTTAACAACAGCCAAGCTGCCCATTATATGGCTGTTAAGGCAAAATGCCACTCACACACTTTCCTCATCGCAGCAGTGCTGAAAAGTCAATCCTCAGGTGTTAAATTTGACTCTTTCAGTGAATGTAATGAGAGGTTTGAAAGTACTCAGTATTACAAAAGAGAAAATGAGTGGAGGGGAAGTATCTTTTTCCTGCCACTTCAGACAAAGTGGCAGGACAGGATCACCTTCAGTTTATTATGGCCATAAGCGGAGAGGGCAAGTAAAATATAGATGTCAGATTTTTGTATTCGAGAATTGATCACAACAGTTTTACAACAGGAGTCAGTTTAGCACACAACAAGTGATGTTTTACCTTGACATATCCTCAGGGTTTTATTTCTCTCAAACTCCTTATCAGCCAATAAACCTTAGCAGAAAGTGGAAAAGAAGTTTCACAAAGTGGTTAGATAGAGACTATCCTAAAACCAGAAGGTCTCTCGCTCTAATCCTTTGTGAAATTGAAATGTCTGGCCACACGTCCATGAGCAAGACAGTAAATCTTTACCATCTCCAGGTGCTGTGTGCAGGGAGGGGAAAGGTTTAAGGAAAGACTTTGCTTCTGGGATCAATAGATTAAAACATCCTAAAATAGCTTAATTGTCCCCAAGAGGAAATTAATTTGCCTCCCAGCATCTATAGAATCATTAAAAGCCATATGGTACCCAATCACAGCACACGTTTAGGAGCAAGCATGATTCAGTTACGGCTAAAACCGTAAAGGAAACCAGAAACCATGCAGAGAAGTCAGGTTAATAATCTTTTAATCAATCCAGATAATAAACAGCAAGCGTAAGTTACACAGAAAATCAAAAGATTTTTAATTGGAACAAGAAATCCCCGCTGCACCCTTATCAACGCTTGGAAGAAAAGCACAACGTAATGTGACTTTGCTGATATCATTTTAGCACATTTTATATATGATGCCAGGTAATGATTCCTGATAATCCCTAAAACTTGCATTTATGCATCAGACACAATATTCAGTAGTATTTATAATGAGACTCGTTTAAAAATCATTTTCTGCTGTTTAGTGTAGGTATACGGTTCAATTGAGGCAAAAGGAAGTCAGTGAAAGATATACTCTGTGTGTGTGTGAGTCCCCGTCTATCCAAGATAAGCTTCCTTCATGCCACCACATGATCTGGCCAATGGGAAGATAACGAGTTCATCCTGCATCAGTTTTATTGGCTAAGAGAGAACTTTGCTCTCTTGTTAATCAACCTACTTTGACTCCATTTGTTTTTTCCCGAAAATGATTTTTCCTCACTTTCCTCTCTCTGTTTTTCCTTGTTATCTGTTATGTGTTTCGTTCGCTTAGTGTGTAATTAATTTGTTTTCTTTCCTATTTCCCCCCTTGCTGCAGTGCGGTGGCTGAGCCATTTTATGCTTTTATTTTCTGCCACCATCGCCATTGAGGTTATGATTTGTTTGTTCAGTGTTTTAAAAAAAACACAAATAAACAAGCCTCAACCAGGCACTGAAAATGAACTGCATCACACTTTAAACATTTTACGAGACACACATCGTACATGTTAAATGTCTTGTAAACGCACCTAATGAGTTGAAGCTGACCAGTGTAGCTGTGTTGGTGTTTTAGCTCAAAAAAAGAGAGTATTAATATGGTTAATAAAGGAAAATGTATAAAATCTCTAGCTTCTATGTTGTTACTAATACATTCTTGATTGTAAACAGAAAAGTTAAAGCTGCATTCATCAATATCTCTACTATTCAAAAGCTGCCCCTGAAATATTGCTGCCGTGAAGCCAGAGTGTGGGATCGTACAACAGCAAGAGTACTCTCTGAAGACAAACACACAAACAGGCCACACCACTAGATTTGCAAGATTTAAAGTCAGACAGGTACATGCAAACATACCCTAATGAAACTAGAAGAGGATCAAGACCACAAAGAGCACTGAAAGACACACAAATTCACAAACATATGCACATGTTTTGCAGGTTTAGCAGTGCAACATGTAGCAGGTTTCAGGTAGAACTGTAAAATGTGTCCACCACGCTTTGCAGTGATGCACAATCTGCCCTTCTCGTTTCCCATTTTGCACACCCTAGATTCCTTTCCTTAACTTCTCTCCTTGCAACTTAGTCCATCCCACCCAAGCAGAACAGACACAAAGAGAGAGAAGTCAAGGAAGGCATTTACCAGAATGAAACATCCCCACCTCGGAGTCACTGTCTTGAAGCAACATCAATTAAATAAGATGTGTGGCGCAGTTACATCATCTCTCTATTGTTTTGTTACAGTCTATTTTGTGATGTCTGTCAGATGAACAGAACAGTCTTCATGATAGCTTACAGTAGCCGGCATATTTAGTTTTAATTTAGTACACAACGTGGAACAACTTGACTAGAACGCACAGATGCACATATGTATAAAAAAGAGTAATGACACACAAAGAGTGCTATATATTTTTGATTAAGTGATATATACTGTATAATATTTGTCAGTCATGCTCCTGACATGATTTGTATATTCCAGCTAGGGGTGGGTGATATGGCAAAAATATCATATCATGTTTTTTTAATTATAAAATCACGATTTTGATTTTATCACGCTCTTGCATGTGTTTTTTATTCATTTCATTCATTCGTTCACATGTAAGTTTCTGGTCAGTGCAACCAAACCATTTCTGTATCTAAAGTGATTGAACAAGTTTGTTGTGTTGCCATCCGATGTGCGAACCGTCTCTGTGCAAACTTTGCAAATTACCTTTATTTGCGCTTTGTCATTTCAAATCATGTCAACTTTACTGTCATTTTGCTGTACATACACAGTAGTAAAGGCAAGATGAGAGAGCATTTCTTCAGGATCATTTAATTCGTAAGTTTTGTGGAATGAACGTCTGGGATAGGCAAGACACTAAACGTTCACTCTCGCTGTCTCCCGAAGTGGCCGCTGCGTCCATGCGCGCCTCCATCACGTTGAACATGGCGAACCTCTTCGGGTCCTGGTAGGTCTTCAGGGACACAAAGACACACACGATGGTGTGACAATGGTGAAGCTGCAGATGCTGCCCAGAGGTAGCTGCCTGTCTGTCTGCCACGAATAATGCCGTCCCCTCCAGCTGTATGTCCGTCTGGGATGTTGTCATGGAGCCATGTTTCAGTTAAAGCAAACACACAACAGTCCCTCCACTCTCTGTGGGTTTGTCTCAGCACACGTAGCTTCTCCAGCTTGTTATAGAGGGAGTGGACATTGGAGAGTAGGAGGATGGTCCTGCTGGTCAGGAGGGGTTAGCCTTCAGCCTAGCATGGATCCTGGCTCTCCTTCTCCCCTTTTTTTATTTTCGTACCGTTTGCGCTTCCTTCTCTCTCGGGTAACTGCCGACGTAGCCTCCGATCGGACTCCGTGTTGGTGTAGTAGGTCCAAATCACAACGAGAACCACAATTTTAGCGTCGTTCATTGCCCTGATGTTCAGCAAAGTCTCTCGGCTGTAAGTTTTGTGGAATGAACGTCTGGGATAGAAAATTTAGGGAAAAGCCAAAACAGTTCTGTATAATAAGATAAAGTTCCATATAATTGTTTTTAGTGACCAACTCCTCCACTTGGCTTTCAGCCATGGCTCTCCATACGACTACACACACAAATAAGGAAGCAGGCAAGAAATTGTGGCACGTCCCGTAATTCGCTGTGATTGGTCGGTCAGGTTGGCGACGTAATACGTCTGGTGCATCAGTGCGTCAGCATAGAACTACAGTTTATAGAATGTGACCTTAATGATCCATATGATCTCTTCACTTTGGCAGATTGTCTACATGTTCTAATCTTTCACAATCTAATATCGTCATATCGCACACCCCTAATTCCAGCTGTGTTTCACGCCTGTTTTATGATTCATGTGGTAGGAAAAAGACTTCATCGAGGACGCATATACACACTCACATCCTTGCTCAAAGCTCCACTGGCTAGTTTTCCTCCATCCATGATGATTGATCCTCCCTCCTCGAGTTGTATTTTATGATTTGAGACATCCTCCATGATGGTGCTTGATTTCCAAGTAGGAAGACAGTGGAGATGAATAGGATGAAATTAATGAATTGAGATGAGCCCAATGAGTGCACAGGCAGACAGGTACGCCATCCGATCGTCTCATGTGAACCGAATGTAATGATTAGAGGAGCTCTTACAGGACTGCGCCAACCAAAGATAAAAGTTTTCTCTTTCCGTTTTTTTTTTTTTTTTTTTTTTAGTCAGAGCACTTTTATTTGTTGATTATTGAAGAGCCTTTCATCAAATATACTAAAGCTGCCTTTGGAATACACTGCATACTGTAGCTTTAATTTCTATCACTTACATGTGATTTCAGCTCTAAGTATTTCATCCCTCTGCTCTTGGGAAAATGCTTTTAAAAATTCATGCATCTGTTTGCAGACAGCATGTAAACCTCTTGCAAAGCATTTGGTGTGTAAATATAGAACATCTACTGCTGCAGATACATCAATCTCTATTGTCCTGCCCATGACCTGGAAAACAATCCTGGTGCGCCATCACAAAGGACATCTCAATTCCTAAAAATGATCTTTAAGCTCAAGGATCAAGGAGGCTGCTGGAGGAGCTGTGAACACAGGCATGTCTCCAATGTCTCCATAAAGAAGTCTTTTCCGCATCAGCAAACGTATCAACAAACCATATCGCGAGCAGAAATGACAAATGGTATATATATTTATATTTATATATCACTCAGTCAGGATGCATGTTTCTCCTTATTTGCATCGTAGGAACTGTTTTGTGTGTCACTGCCTTTATGTACATTACTTCATGTGTGTTGAATAAAACAATAAAAATGCGTGACATCCGGACATTGTCATCACTTCATACAACATTGTGAATTGAATTATAAGTTAATGTACGCTGTAAGTTATCGTGAACATTCTTCTGCTCGTCTGACAGAGATCATAAAACGGCAGCGGTCGGTTATAGCCAAACAATGGACAGATGATTCAGCTGTCATATTTTAACTGACGTCGCTTTAAAACGGCTCTGAGGCGAGGATGTCTCATTTTGTTAAATGCCTGTTGCCTTGACTGCTCTTCTCGTGTCCCTTTATCACCTTCTCCACTCGCATCTGTGGTGGAAAGGGACTTAAACATGAGAAGAGGAGTCAAGGAAAGGAATTGAGGATGTACAAACTGGGAAATAAGATGAGGGACTTGTCTTTGGATCTGTTTTACTTCAAAATGATTCCATTCCTCCTGTATGTCTAATGGTTTACTTCCTCCCTTTGACTGTTTTCCATCCTTTCTTCTTCCTTCTCTCACCGGTTTCACCTATGCCTCATCATTCATTCGCCTGTGTATATGCAGTCTTGTCTCGCCATCATTTAGTTGACAGTTTGTCTATTTACCTGCCTGTTTGTGAACTGGGTTTCCTGTTTACATTCAGCTTCTTTTGGTTGAATTTGTTCATCTTCATTCATGGACTATTTTTCCTGGATCTTGTTACAGTTTTGATTCACTGCTAATCTTTGTTTCATTCCCTAAACATGTCTTTTAACCCTTTATAGGGCACTCATTGAAATATTTGGAAATGAAAATTTTCAACCCTGCGGTGTTATTGCTGTATATAAGAGGCCTTTTTTTTTTTGTTTTTGACTTTTGAAAAAAGTTTTAGATTTAGGCAGCAAATCAAAGTCAAAGCAGTTACCATATATGATTCCCGACCCACCTCTGGTATAAAAGAAAATCCAAATAATATGATGCACATATAAAGATAAAGAAACATTTATTTCCAAATCACCAGTTAGACGTAGGGAACTAATGACTCTTGTGTCAAACTATCACTCTGGCTCACTTGTGATTGGTCAGAGGCCGCAGTGACTGTGTTGTGATGTCGCCTGACCTTCATTGATTGGCTGGATGAAGTCACATGATTCTTTCCCTTCCATTTTTAAAGCCTGCAGAAGTTATCATATACAGCTCCTTGCCCGATAAAGGGTTAAAAGTTTTCATTGTTTGCTGCACTTGGGTCCGTCTTCCTACACATCCTTAAAACATGCAGGGTAGTTATTTTGTAAAGTAAATACTAAAGGAACCAGAAATCTATAGTGTAAATGACTGCTAAACCTTACCGGTCAAAACACATACAACCAGACTTACATTGAAGATCTTTAAAACGATACAAACATCTTTAATAAGTATAGTACAGCCCGGTAAGTTGACCTCACTTTGGCTGGTAGTATAAACAATTTGCCAAATGCGCTGGCCATGTTGCTAGGTAACAGAGCCAAGAGGTTGCTATAGCTAAGTGTCTGTGGGACCATCAAATGGGCACTTGCTATAGAGAGCTGATGGAGGGCACTGCAGCCACTCGACTGATAGTCATCTAAATGTACTTGGATTCCCATATGTGTAACTCTCCAGGTGAAATGTTCGCTGGATGAAGCCTTCGAGGAAAGAGGCTGTCAAAGGCCTTTGCGGGATTTTTTCTTTTAGACAGCATCCAAATGCACAAATTGAAGTTTAGTGGCAAGTTTCCTCAGGAGCTATACTATCTGACCTGCCGAGCGTTCGCTCTCCAGACACAACAGCCCAAACAGTCAGCATCGATCCTGACCTTTCTTGTCTTCCTCAGCTTCCTGTTCCTCCTCTATTACGTTCTTCGTCTGTTTTCTCACTCCCCGAGAAACTCACTCACCTTCTTTTTTTAGTTTGTTCAACAGGTCATGACGTCCCTGATAAAACATCTCAAAATGTCATTCACAAGAAAGTATATTCACCATCTCATTAACTTGTCTTTTCTCACGTCATCTCAGTTTGGT
Organism: Stegastes partitus; assembly: GCF_000690725.1. NCBI lineage: Eukaryota > Metazoa > Chordata > Actinopteri > Pomacentridae > Stegastes > Stegastes partitus. The sequence goes on along the minus strand of NW_007578158.1, from coordinate 182,013 downwards.
GGTAGACACCGCCGGGCCCATGAAGCACTGCTGCAAAGGGTTCTGCATCGATGTCCTGAAGCGCCTGGCCAAGATCGTGGGCTTCACCTATGATCTTTACCTGGTGACAAACGGCAGGCACGGGAAGAACATCGATGGGGAGTGGAACGGCATGGTTGGAGAGGTAAGGGTGTTTTAATTAATTTTTTTTTCTTAAATTACAATATGCTTCTACAACTTTAAAATACCTTGTATTTTCTGCTGAATTTACCTGTTCAGAAAAAAAGGAAATGGCTGAGTGAGTCCTCTGTGTGGATTTAATGGGGTAGTCAGTCACGTTTAATGTTGAACAAGAGGCACCACGCTAGCACAGTCCACCCATCTATTCTAGCATCCATTTATCCAGCCACTCATCCAGGTCAGGGCCGCTCTGCTGCCTGTTGGAAGAGGCATCATTTTGAGTGGACAGGAATTTATATGCTAAGCGATGGTGCCACAAACATAACTAAAGCAACAAACTCATCATTTGTATCAACATAGCTACTTTAACCTTTAAACCCTCTTAATCCCAAATGAAATTTGAAGGACATTATTTAATAAAATGAAAAAATCAAGGAGTTATCAGACAGAAATTGTAGTAACAGAAAGAACGGTCAGATATGTAACTTTCAGACAGTCCTTGAACTACTCATCTGTCGTAACCAATTCTGTCATGTTAGTGTAAAATCATGCTATTTATCTAAACCTGTCATAAAAAATTTGCTACAAAATAGTTTCTCTGTAACTTGTACATTTTACAAGCTCCTTGATGCCTTACTGACTCAGCTACAACAGTCATGTGACAAATATTGACAGTGAGTTTTCAGGTGAACTGCAGGCTGTGTTTACACAGAGCAAAGAGGAGACAAATATGGAAGCAAACTGAATATACAAGGTGTGTCAGAAAAGTTCCAGGACTGGTGTCACAAAACATATATTTCAAACCCAAACTAAAAGTTTCCTCCTTCAAAGTAATCCCCCCGTTCATTAGTTTTCGGTAACATCTTTGTGCAGACTTTCCACGTGCCCAAATCTTCATTGATAATCTTCCAGATGTTGTCCTGGTTCATGCTCAGCTCATTTGCGATCAGTCAAACAGTCCTATGATGATCATAACGCATCATCTGCCTGACACGCTCAACGTTGGCCTCAGTCCTGCTCGTTGAAGGCTTTCCACTCCTGGGGTTGTCTTACACATCCTTGTGTCCCTCTTTAAACCTCTTCACCACTCAAAAGCACGTGAGCATGACATCGTCTCATCTCCGTACACTTGCTGCAGAAATCCCAGTGCTTCTGACAGAGTTTTCCTCAACCAGACCAGAAACTTCAGGTTTGTTCGTTGCTCCGTCCTCATTGCTTGACGACATGAAACAGAGGATATGTATATAAAAGCATGTGGCAAAAGTTCAATGGCTGCAGAGAGCTGAAATCACAGTTAGACACGTGGACAAAATTGTTGGTACCCCTCAGTTAATGAAAGAGAAACCCACAATGGTCACAGAAATAACTTGAATCTGACAAAAGTAATAGTAAATAAAAAATCTGTGAAAATTAACCAATGAAAATCAGACATTGCTTTTGAACCGTGGTTCAACAGAATTATTTTTTTTAAATAAACTCATTAAACAGGCCTGGACAAAAATGATGGTACCTTTAATTTAATATTTTGTGCCACAACCTTTTGAGGCAATCACTGCAATCAAACTATTTCTGTAACTGTCACTGAGACTTCTACATCTCTCAGCAGGTATTTTGGCCCACTCCTCATGAGCAGACTGCTCCAGTTGTCTCAGGTTTGAAGGGTGCTTTCTCCAGACACCATGTTTCAGCTCCTTTACAGATGTTCAATAGGATTTAGATCAGGGCTCATAGAAGGCTACTTCAGAATAGTCCAATGTTTTCCTCTTATCCATTCTTGGGTGTTTTTAGTTGTGTGTCTTGGGTCATTATCCTGTTTCAAGATCCATGACCCGCGACTGAGTTGGAAAAATGTTGTACATGTTGACTCCAGGTTATTGCATTGTATCCGTGTCACACCACACAGAGGATTTTTTTGAGCTCTACATTTTTTCATGGTTATGCTGTTTCCATAGAGGTGCAGGACTTCATATTTAAGTGAAAAATGAGCCCAAAGTGAGGAAAAGTGTGACAGGAGCAAAAAATGCCCCAGAACTGCTTGGAGTTCAGACCACTTCTTCTTCTTCTTCTATTTCTTCTTCTTCTTGAATTTCTCTCAGAGAAGTTGCTGCAGTAAGGTGTAGCTCATATCAGATTTAACCATCTCACCATTGTTAACGCTGCTACCTGCTCCTCTGTACAACAAAGTGTCAAGTATCAAGTTTATTCAGTTACAGCCTGCATACAGCTGTGTGTCTATCTCCACCCCATCACTCTGGTTTGAATTTCTTCTGAATTTCTCTGCAATTATTTGCCTGGTTTGCCACATTTGCAAGCAGGCAACTGCATTAACACTTCAGTGAACAAAATAATGACATTTGTGGTGGGCACAAAGCACATATTGTTTGTCTAAGTCATTCAGTGTCCCACCATCACAGTTTTAAGATAATTTGCCCAAACACAATGATGAACAGATATCCCTACTGGCAGCATCTTTTGGTGACATGCATGTAAAACCATACCACTGACAATAACAACAAAATAATAACAATAGTACATTGTTTCCCCTTGACATGAAGGTGAATGTGAAAAATCTATAATTATTATCATATCAAATGACGGAAGATCTGGATACTGTTAAGTGTTCTAAACATACATACATACAAACAAACAAACAAAAAGGAATAAAAAAAATAAAAATAAAAAAAGATACAGCCCTTATAATAACCAAGACAAGAGCTTAAAAGTAGAAGTACGGTTTATAGAGACAAAGCAAAAGTGCATTTTTTTTTTAAACCTTTTAAACCTTTAAACCCCAGTTTAATTTCATAGAAAAATCAATACTAATGTCAGTTTAATTCCCAGTATAGTGTTTGACTCATGCATTACATCATTGATTATAATCTTAGGGGGAATTTGTGGTTTGGTTTAATAAAGACAAGTCCACGGTGACTTGAGACAAAATGTGATTATTTACAATTACTCGTGTTTTCTTTTCACAATTCAATTAATTAAGTGCTTTTTAGCCTAAATGGAACCACAGACAAGATGCAAACTCTGGATGTAGTTCAAAAATGTGGCATTTTACACATTCAAAACAACTAGAAAAAGGATTTTAATGTTTCCCCACAACCCAATCAGAAACACATCTTCCAACTCTGACAATGCATAAATACTTTTACATTTAATTATGTATTCCATGAGGAATTCAGATGGTCAACATTTTGCCAAATGTACATATTTGAGTGTCATTGATGAAAATCGTTCTCAATCTGTCAACGAGAGTGGCAGCAGCCAAAGCAGAGCCTCCTCCAGCTCCTCTGGGCCGATACCGAGGTGTTACCAAGCCAGCTGAGAAGCATCATCTCTCCAGTGCATCCTGGTCAGATTCTTGACCCACGTGAACCGGCTCCTTTCCTTGCTGAGGATCAGCAGTTCTTTACTTTTAGCCCCTTCTTAATGACTAAGCTGCTCACCCTATCTCTAAGGGTTGAACCCAGACACCCGTCGGATCAAACTTATCTCATTCTTTCGGTCACTGCCCACAGCAAGTGGACACAGGTGAGGGGTGGAACATAAATCGAACGGTAAATGAGGTACCTCAGGGTTCATGTTCAAGGAATCGATCCGTGTGTTAAGTATAAAGGTGGATTCAGGGCTGGTTAACTCAGTTTAAAGACTAAGGCAGGGAAAAACAGGCTGGCTTTGTCCTAGCAACACCTGTACACCAGGCCTGATTACATTTGTGTCCTGTTTGTTTAATCTATTCAAAAAGAGAGAAATGTAAAGATTGTAATATGTGATGCGCATGATAGGTAGTTTCTCACTACCTGGCAAATAAGCTCCTGGATATTTTTACTTTGCATACAACTCATTGTCTGACATGAAATTTCTTCTGCTCTGACAGAATGCAAATAGTAACACAGAGGAGAGATGAAGTGCAGGTTTATAACAACGTGGTTCAGTTGGAACCTGAAAGACTCTCAGACTGTATTTCCTCTGGGAGTTTATTCTAAAATTTAGCAGTCCGGATCACAAACACTCCGTGACCCTTTTCTTGTGAACGTCTCAGTGATGCATTGTATGTATGTTTTTAATTCTCCATTTTCCCTGTGCAGTCGCGATGTCATTTTTCATATTCACTTTTTTTTTTTCCCTTTTTCTTTTGTTGTGTTTACAAAAAGGGGGTTTGATACGAGGGCTCCTGTGAAATTCGTTTTATCCTGCCTCAAATCCTTTAAAACGTGACCCAGTGAGAGAGGATTGGACCCAAACCGAAGAAGAAGAAGAGGAAAAAAAATAAAAAATATGTAGGGAGGCTGTCAGAAAGATTAGTGCTGGAGAAGCTGAGAGAGGACAACACAGACTGTGAGTCTGCTTGTACATGGCTGTGTGTGTGTTGGCAGATACTCGGCTGTTTCCATGATGCCAATCCCCCTCTGGTGGCTGGATTAATGAAGTTGGTTTAACATGGAGTTAGACAGGGGATGCAAATTATCACGGTGCATGTGTGTGGTTTTGTACTTCAATCTCAGCGAGGACCGGTTTCAGTAGCCGAAAACGAGAATGAAGACATTTTTGAAAAGTGATATATTTCTGGCTTTTACTTCTTCAAGGGTTTCTGAGGTTCTGACTTGGATGGAGTGTTTGGTGTAGACTTATGTTTACGTTGAGGTTATGCTAATAGTTTAGACTCAAATTTGACATTTTTTGATACATTTTATAAGAATTGACTGCTGTTTCACCATGGATTATCCATGGGTTATCATTGTGAGGTCACATGTCTGTTTAAAGATCTTGAAAGTGTGTACAAGCAAATGACAGTGCAGGAACTTTTGGTTCCTTTACATGTCACGATTCTGACAAACATAGGCTCAGGCGCAGACAAAAGACCACCGAGCAGAGAATACTATGAAACAATTTATTTACAAATAATGAAACAATACAAAATGACGAACTAGGGTCCCTTAATGGACTGGCGAATTAACAACTGCAACTAATACTTACTACTTAAAATATCGCAAAACATCCTCTAAAGGACGACGAACAATACTTACGAATTTAATCAAAAAACGTATCGCAATGAATACTAACCTATAAATAACAACTACTGGTTGAGTAGGCGAGAGATAAGGTATGACTACAGTACAGAGAACAAGAGTGGGGGAGCCGGAGGAGACGGAGGTGGACCAGATGACTTCAGCAGAGGGACACAGAGGATATGGAGAGCTGGAACCAGTTGAAAACCCAACGGTGAGGAGGAGGGAATGAATGGTGGATCTCAGAAAGCAGCGAGCGTGGCGAAAACTAGAGCACAGGAGAGTTGAGTTAGAAGCAGAATCAAAACAACGAGCAGAGTATACAAACGAGCACAAACTAACTTGGGTTTTACTACGATGTTGACGGACATGTGTTGACTTGTGGCTTGCTGGTGTCTTAAGTACTGCATGCAGGTCAGAGAGTGAATTTCAAGCCACGCCTCGCTGCAGCTGGAGCAATCGGCTGATTGTGATACAGAACACCTGGTCCCTTGTCCCTCTGGCTTGTTGCACAGAAACAGGTGAAGCGAAACAAAAATTGCTCCACTAGGTGGAGCCAAAGGCGGAGGGCATGTCATTACAATCTGTCAGTACGACTTTGTATTATGCAAAAACTTAGTCAAAGTTGTTGAATGTGCTAAAATGTTACTTCGCACATTGACATTGCAATTTGTTTAAAATGTGTCATCACAAGGGATGCTCTTCTTTTCCCAAGTCTGTAAATATGATGCACTGGAACTAGGACTAGTGGCTTTGTTAGCATTCATGCTGCATGAAAACATGTAGCTCCAACTTCCAATGCAAAGTTATCTGCCAAAGCACTTAATTTTGCTCAAACATGTATATCTCATAGATTCCTCAGCAATGTGAATGCTATATTGCAATTGCTAACTTCACTATTGTTGTAACAATCCCTAAAATAAACGTCACCAGGATCATTTTTCAGCGATGTAGAATCCTGTGAATGTGTTAAATGATTAATATCCTATTAGTCTGACTTACTGGATGTAGACTGTGGGTATAACACTAGCATGACTTCATATTTCTTCTAAATCCCTTCGAAATCTTCTAAATCCCCTTTGCTGCCAGAGACAACAGGCTTTCAGCAAACAAGTCACAAATGCCAGGTTTTTGGTGCAGATTTGGATAAATAAGGTAGAACTGCTTAGTTCTTTTAGTAAATGGTTGCAAAAGTCAGACATAGAAGAATATGGTTACAACATTTACTGTAGAACAGGGACAGTCTTGCAAAGAAAGGGTTTTATTTTGCAAGCATGTTCAACCACCACCATTGCTGCATCCTGGGCTTAGTACTGCCCTACGAAATACAAGCAAGCCAGAGTGGAGTTTTTTGTATTTTGTTTTTGTTTTATTTAATTTTTTTTTTTTTTTTTTACCCCTGTAGCTGAATGTTAACGAGTGCATCCAGACGTTTCTTCAGCAGTGACACAGTGTTGTTCTGACAATACAAGCCTAACATCTGTATAGTGTTTTAGTGTATGAGTTCACTGAGTTCCTTAAACTGGACATCTTAGGTTGTATTTCACCAATTCCTAAATGACATCCATGCACCAGATCATCACGTTATCCCAGCATGATGTGACCGCGTTCTAAAGGGCTTCTAATGTGAGAAATGTTTGACTTTGTCAATCTTTTAGTGCCCCAAAATTGTTCAGTGTGGTTGAGATCAGGTGACTGTGGAGGAAAATCCATGACAGTCAGCACTCCTTGGTCTCTTTTGGTCTTCAGTTCTGAGCTTTAAGGTGTGTTAGTGGGAATGAATTCATGCTTCAGCAGGATAATGAGCTCAAAGATGCAAATGAGGGGATGTCTGTAAAGAATGGAGTGCTACTTCCCCTCAGTCAGGGTTGAGTCAGTTCGCTGCAGGTGTCCAAACCCCCCCAGACTTGAATATTCCCACCGCCATGTTTCACTGTGGCTTTGTTCCACTGCGTCTCTCTCCTGTTGGTATCCTCACATAAACCCCTCTGTCCCTGCCACTAATCTCTAACTGGGATTTTTCCATCCATCCAATGAGAAATGCTGTGGTGTCTTAGCTTCACCTTGTTTACCCCACTGAGAAGTGGTTTAGAGACTCGACTCGTCCTCTGACACCGCTACTTAATTCATCAGAATCTGTTTTTGAGACAAAGCTGCTTTTCTGTCTCTTAGTGAAGAAAGTTTGGATGAATTGATTTTCTGATGGTGAGCTACTTTCTTCTTAGATTCAACTCAACCAGTTTCCACAAAGTGTTTAAGACTGCCATGCACTGCCCCTTTGGGAACCATCAGTCTAGCCAGGAGTTGATGCTGAGAAAGCCTCTCTCACTTTTTTTGCTTGGTTCTGATGCCATGTTTCCTACTCACAATGCTACTTAGTGAGCAGTAACAGGTGGGCAATGGCTACAAGTTGATGTAGTTGAACAAGCCTCAGCTGAGTTTCATCGGAACGTTGTTTCAGTGGAAGGAAACAACTCAAGGAGCTTTTGTACAAATTGTCCCTGCTGCTAATTAGTGTAAGTCTGACCTAGAAATAGAAGATGCTGAAAGGTTTCTTTTCATTTTACATGTCTCCAAATCCTCAAACCTTATGCAGATTTCCATGTTCTCATGAAATCTGACACATTTTCAACATGATCTCAGATTTCTGGATCTTGCTCTATATATTTTGAAGGAATTTCAAGTCTGGTTGAAGAAACTGATAGCAGCCCAAGCTGAACAATCAGACTTCCTGATGTCACTTTAACCCCAACATTGTTGAGCATGTATAAGCCAGCAACAGCATCATCTATACCATATTAGGAAATCTTAAGCGTGTGACCTCGGAATGCCAGAAATCCAGCACACATCACATGAAATCAAGTGTTTGTCCAGATACATGCATGACCGTAAATGAATGTGTGTGTTTGTATGTGTGTGTTAACATCAGTCAAACACTGACATTGTTGCCATTCGTTGCCAGGCCAGTTGTCTAGTGGGATTCTGTCAGAGATACAGGTGGTTTCTTCCCCTGCCCAGCTTCTCCCATTACAGAGCTTAATTACAGCAGGAGACAAACACATGTACACACAGTTACAGCTGGGTCTGTTGGAAAACTCTAAAAACTGAACCTTGGTTTCTTTCTGTCACATTATCTGCAGCAGACATTTTTGTTCAGAACATACAAAAAGGTGCACAGTTTTCTTGTTTGGTTGTCCTTATCCTTCTGTGCTGCCATTGTGTCCTTTTCTATTAACTAAACAGCTATGAAGGTAAATTTGAGCGACACTAATGCGTTCGTTCGGATCGCTCAGACTTCAGCAGACCTCGGTGTCCTTGCACCTCAAATGAAAAACCTCCACATGGACAGTCGTCTCTGCTCTTTTTCATAATATCTTTCAGCCTTGCACTTTTTGTCCTTCTCCCATGAATGCCTCCCGATCAGGCGGCAATTTCCTCCAGCCTTTTTCTCCTCCTCAACCGTGAATCAGCGTGATATAATGATTTTTGTTCCCAGTGTGAAGTCTATGCAGAAATGAAGCACTTCCTGAACACGAGTGCCACAGGTGTTGCTTTCAGACCTCGCAGTATTCAAATATCTGAAATTACCTAGTTGAATTAAATGGAATAATTATCAAGGATTGATCGATCTTGACAAGCAGAGAACCAGCTAATCACATGGTATCAAAAGCATAAAACATACGCGTCATCTTGTAGAAATGTACTTTAAAGTGTCCTCAGAGCAAACTTTTGGTTTTTCGAAGTAGACGGCTTCTTCCTGCACTTTTCTAGAGGAGGCTGATTGAGCACATGTTGTTTCATGCAGCAAGCTGTCTTTCATAACAATCCATGAGTGTCCATGAAATGGATGTATGTGTTTGTCCAGTATGTCTGCATCCACTTCACTGATAAAGACTTAGAAATAGAATTTTTCTTATCCCAGACTTAACCCTGGGTTTTTACAAACAGCAGACTCTTCCGGCAAAGCTTTGTAGTTCACAAATGTCCTGTTGTTCAGCAATTTAATTACAAGAGCACAAAAAGAGACCAAGTCATTGTAGCACAACTATGAGGAATCGGAATGAATATCATTTAATTTCACTAGTTTCTCATTTGTTAGGGGAAAAAAAACAAAAAAAAAACAAACTGGAGTCAAACCATTATGACTGTTAACACGACAGCAAAAAAAAAAAAAAAAAAACAAACTGGAGTCAAACCATTATGACTGTTAACACGACAGCATATCAAGTGAAAACAAAGTTGAGATTTACTTGTGTTGTGCAAAGTCACCAATTAATGTGTCCAAATATGCCTGTATTTGCAAATGGCTTAGACACAGAAGGACTCATAGCTTGAAGATGCTCTTGCTATCAAAATGTACGTACAAATAAGGAGTTTCATATGATTTAACTTGTATTAACTAACCACCTATTCCTGAAAGTTTAAATAAAATGAAAGCTTTTTTGAAGTGAATTATCAGAAAACAGATAAAACACCCAGATTACCAATGCTTGCTTATATTGATTCAGGTCATAGATATTTAACTAGTGCAATTTGTCTATTGGATTTATTGTAAAAAATCATGCTTAACAAAAATTAGGCTTTGTTTTAGGATAGTTACCGCTGGGATGGATGTAAAATTGATTTGGCTGCAATTTTAAACAGAACTCAAATGTGTTTTTCAACCTTGCCATTTTTCTTTGGCCTTTACGTATAAAGTAATGAGGGCTCAACAATGCAGGAAAGAAATAATGTATAAAAAAGAATTCAACCCTTGCCTATATACTTCAAAGGCCTCTAACTTAGATTATATTCACAGTATGACGGTAATATTGTGCGTGGCTTCATTAAATATACTGAAGTTATTGTACATAGACAACCAGCCAATTCTGAGTGGGCCAAGTTGGACCTTTTTTCTAGCTAATTTCTATTTTCACAATTATTTTGCAATATATGAATAATGTAGTTGTTTTGAATGTAATGTTTCTCTTTTGGAAAACTGAATGAGGAGGGCGGCTCATGTAGGGGCTTATAAAAGCACTGATTAAAGCAATTTTTAAAAGTTCATATCCATTTGGTTTTCTTACTCCTGAAAAGGGACATGGGTGTTCTGGTTTCACTTTGGCACTCAACAAAAGAGCTCCACATATAAATTTCCAAAATTCATCAACAGAAAAATCCAGACATAAAAATCGCTGAAGCTACCCTTCAACTGACAGGTCATAACTGGGAAGTTCAGTACAGCCACGCAACGATGCATGAATGAGCATTTGAGTAGTCAAGAGAGAAAGAGGAAGAAAACATTCCGTGATTCTTAGAGGATGATGAACAGCATCTCGGTGGTGTCTGCTGAGGAGCTGAAGAGCCTTTTGTTTTGCACAGACTGTTGGGGCGCGGCCAGGAAAGACTAATGAACTTCTGGTCAGCAGCCAGCTCCTCTAACCTCCACAGTCCCTCAACTGCAGTCAAGTAACCTCTGTTTCCTGCCAGGTGAAACACGGCGGAGCTGTGAATCCCCTCACTTCTTCACCTCCTGACCACCTGAGCCTCATTTACAGCTGCCAGAGGAGCTCTGAGGAGGAACACGGCCCAGTTTCATGTGGCAAGCTGTGACAAAAAGGGCCCTGCGTTTGAATTTGCATCCACTTCGCTGACAAAGACTGAAGCATTTTTCAAGCAACGCTGAGATAAAGTACTTAGATTCCGCTCTGCGTGTCTGTGAGCAGCAGAACCTCGAGGTGATGCTTTGTGGAAGGATGTTGAGTTCACACGGGGTAACCATTTCTGTCCTGCAACTCTCTGAACTCCAAACTGTGTTTTTCTTTGCTCTCGTCACATTTTTCCTCTCTGGTAGCTCATTTTCATTGAAACAAAAAGTCCTGCACCTTCATGGAAACAGCACAACCAAAGTAAGAAGTAGAAAGAACTTTAAATGCCTTCTGTGCAGTATGACACAGTTATAAGGAGAAACTGGAATCAAGATTTGCAATATTTTTCCAAGTGCCCACAGGTGTTACCAATGTTGGAAACAAAAAGTGGTGACTCTACATACTATCGATATTTTACTACTTACATTTTTGATTTGTTTTCATACTTGTTTCCTCTCTGCTCTGAGCAGAACTTTCTGACGTCCATTGGTGACGGCTTAGTCTCTAATGACTGAACAGTTGTACCAAGAAATACAGAATTTCACGTTTTTAAAAATTTAATCTGGTTATACCGAACAGTTTATGTATGACAAATTTTTACACAAGACATGTTGAATAAGTCGGATTTCAATGAAATATCCCAATTTTAAGCTCATATTTGCTTAAGTTTTGTGATGGACAAGCAACTATTAGAAAGTTGCAAATCTGATGATTCTTTGTTTTTACTGTATTTGGCTGATGGTGTAACCTTGTCTGTTTTGTTTTTCCTACACACTACCCAACATGCTGGCGCTGGTTTATATTTTATCTTTCTTCAAACCAATGTCACATGTATTCACCATTACTGATTTGGAAGCTCCCCACAAGCCGGGTTATTTCAGAAATGCTTAAACTCAGCCATCTGGCCATAACAATTTCATCCTTGTCAAAGTTGCTTATCTACTAATTTCTACCACATTGTGGCACGCTGACTATGACAAACGACTGCCATCCAATATATCCAAGACCTTCACATGTTCTGTTGTTGTGAAATTAACATTATCGTCGCTCATCTGTTCATTATGTTTTTGTTCATCTGTGTATCCTTTCAAACTTCAAATTCTTTAAGTCTAACTCCAGGTGTCCTGTTCTTTCAGGTGGTATCCAACAGGGCAGACATGGCCATCGGCTCTCTCACCATTAATGAAGAGAGGTCAGAGGTTGTGGAGTTCTCCGTTCCGTTCGTCGAGACTGGCATCAGCGTCATGGTTTCTCGCAGCAACGGCACCGTATCGCCTTCTGCTTTCCTCGGTGAGTTGATGTCTTGAGTAGCATTCACTTGTGCCAAAATGTGTGCAAAACAGTAATAAATGCTGGCGTGCTCACAAAGAATATCAGCTTAATCACCGTTTTAAAAATAAATCCAGGTAGAGGTATGTAGATCAGAGGTTTTTGAAATTATATTTGAATGTATGAATGAAAGTTGCACTTTTCACTTTCGACCTCAAGAGAACCTTGTGTTAATTTCAAGACCTCCAAAGTCAAAGTTAGTAACCTCCTGTTGCTTTCCAGAAACTAGTATTCACTTTCACTTCTCTCTCAGCCAGTAGTTTTGCTTCACATCCTTCCCTCTGCACTCCTCCTGCAACTCCCCCATGCCTTCCATGGGAAGACTGCCTGAGATGGATTTATAGTTCTGCCTTATTGTCCATTCGTGTACTCTGAGAGTGACAGATCATGTGAATTCAATTCACGTAGAAGCTACACTTGCGTGTTGTCCTCCAACAATGTCACTCCTTGTTGATGACATGGGCCAGCTGAATCCCGATTGGTTTAAAGGTTAGCTTTAGCCAGAAAGGGTATTGGGTTCCTTTGGTATGATGAACAATGCATGCGTTTTTAAACACTACTTGTGACTGCTGATGGAATAGTTGCTTGATACTAGAAAAGTATCCCAGCACTCCGCCATTATAAATGATACCTTAGTTTATTAGTATTGATAAGAGTGACAGTGTATTATCTTGTGAGCTGCTTTGCGGTGTGACAGCAGGGCAGTGTGTTTCCACTTCATGCAGGCATGATTGGCACGCCAACGGCTTTCTTCTTTTCTCTGCGGCTCTAATGACAGTTACAACCCAGCTTGTTAGTGGAAAGAGAGGTACCAAAGAGCAGCCAGGGGGAAGCTGTTTAACCAAAGCTGATATTGGTTTTTATTGAGTGGAGATACTAAACAAAAAACAGATCACAAAAAAAAGGAGCTGAAGGCGAAGGATCCTAGTCAAATAAAAGAAAATATGATGACAAGAGGAGCACTTCTAACAAAAGTTAAATACACTAACCTGTGCAATCTGCTCTATTCAAAACAAAAGTACAAATGGAGTAGCACCCCTGTCTAGTCTTTTTTCTTTACAATCTACAAGTAACTTCAACCCAAATGAGAGTCCCTCATCTTGTCCAACCTCTGCTTATGAAACTAGTGTCACCATTTTGCATCCGTCACGACACAGAGACTTGTAGGCGAGCTGCACGCACAATACGCAAGCTGCCACTGAATCACCCTGAAATTTACATAGAAAATTGAAACAGGTGGAGAGCAGAAGCCCTGGGCCGGAACAATGATATCCACGGATTGTCCACAAAGTCCAAAGCAAAGTGTATAATTGTTTCACTGAGCCAACAGTGAGGAAAAGTACTCTGACACGACAAAGCCCGTCGGTAGAAGATGTTTTACCTGCACGGGTTTGAAAATGTGATAAATGGCATTGTTGCAACTGGCCCAAAAATATAAGTCACATGGGGTATTTTTTTGTGATTCTTTTGCACCATTGGAATTTTTTTTGGAGCTAAATGAAGGCGATGATAAATGTTCCATGTATCTTTTACTAACTGACCCATTTGTGAAACATCTTTATGGGCAAATGTACTTTTCATGTTGGTAACATTAACTCAAAACAACAAAATTGTAATTATCATTTAATCTACTGAACAAAATGGAATATTAGGCTTAATAATAGATCCAATAAAACATGTCCAATATAGAGCATAAAGAATTCAAATCACACCCTCTTTTAGATCAAGATGCATAAGATTCCAGTTATATCTATTTTAAATGTAAAAGCCCAATGGGTGGTCCCTACTACTCGTGATCTCCATGCTGCCCTACTTACTGTTTTTGAGTTAAAAACCAAAGGGGAATTTCACAGTTTTATTTTCATCATTGTTGTGATCCTATTTTGTAAAGTGATATATGCAAAAAAAAAAAAAAAAAACCAACAAATGTTACTGAATAAGCAGAAAAATGCTCATTGCTTGACTGAGCTGGAGCCCTTTTTGGCGATGCAGTAGCAGTTGTTGCTGAGGGATAATGTAGAAGAAAGAGGAGCTTCAAAAAGTATTGACCTGCTATCACTTAACCGCTGGCTCGGAAAATCTTTCTAAATCCACTTTATTGCCCGAGTGTTTACAAGAAGCAAAGCCTCCTTAGAACACAACATGCTCGAACTCGGGACAAAAGGGAAGAAAAACCTCCACAAAGGAAATACTGTATTTAGAGAAACAGAATATACCGTATTGAGGCAGCTCATCGAGGTTTGTGTGAATTTACATTACTTGCAAATTGTATTGAACTAAAGGCTTCAAAGGTTAAAGTCCTAATGAGGAGATCGTTATGACGACTGATCGGACAGAACAGATGAGCGTTTCAAGGGATTAAACTGAGGAAATATTCAGTTCTAAGATGTGCTGTAAACCTACAATGCAGCACAGATCTAAAGGTTTTCTACAAAATGCTTTTGTGGAGAGCAGCCTGACACAAACACAAAGCCCTATACATTTTCTAGTATTTTGATAAATTTCATACTGTGATGAATTTTTAATTTGTTTCTTTGATCAGTCTGACGTGTTTTATGCATTTCCCAAAAACATTCCCTTTCACAATGAGCAGGCCAGGCGGTGCCGGTGCTGGTAGGTGCCAGTTCGATTCACAGGCCAAAAGAATAAATATGTGCGGGGAGAGGAGAGGGAAGTTGCAGCACATCCTTATTATCCCAACTGAGGCGCCATTGAACAAAGACACAAATGATCACCCGATTCAGATGTTATCAGCCCATTAAATGGCCATTATCATCACAGATCTTATCCATACATACGGGCCAGTAGGGACCTCCTCGCCATCTAGTGCCATTATCATCCATTCTAAATATCGATAAACTGAAAATAAGCCCAGTAATGGCGGCCACCTTCTGCGCTCCTGTGAATAAATGCATGTAAAATCTCTCGTGGAGTCGACGCCCTGCAAGAAAGAGCTTTAAATGCAGAAATCGTATTTTAACCTCAAATCCTGATCATTTCCTAAGCCAATAGTAGTTTTGGTATGTGAACCTAACCAAGTAATGACTGAAAATGCAGACAAATGGCAAGAGAATATCAGCAAGAGAGGTTAAAATGAGGTTTAAGTTTAAAAATGTAACTAATTATGGTCCCAGATAGGAAACCTTCTAATGTGCATTTTTGTTCTTCCTTGTCAGCACAAAATCAGAACTCTGCCATTTATTAAATGAGGTGATAACTGAGCTCAACTAAATTGGGTGACAATGGCCTACTAGGTTAAAGAGGTCTAAAGGAGATTTTTTTTTTATAATGATAATGGGCATTTTAATGGAATAATAACATCTAAAATGGCTAAAACAAGTCAGTGTATGGAATTAGATCGGTGTGAATATAATGAAACACTACCTAAATATCAAACAAAAATAATAATTTCAAAGAGAATGAAACTGACAGGAGGAAAAGTAAAACTTTTCACTTGCAGAGAAAATATTTTTGAGAACATCACTTTGCTTTTTTTTCTGACTGATCACACTTTTACCTTCATGCCAGCTTTGCCGTTATGCTGCCAGCTCACTAATTTGCACTGTCAGACTTTATGTTTGCACTCAAACCTCCCATGTGGGTGGGTGTTTTCAGAGAAGCATCTCGATTGCCAAATGTGTTTGAATAAAACAAAATCTTTATCTCTCTCAGCCATCCCAAACCCATCCCAGATGTGGGAGCTGAAATCAGATAGAAATCAGTCTTAAATGTCTGTCTATGGCCAGTTTGTCAGATCATGTCGTGGTCATGAAATCAGTATTGTAGAGGTACAAAGTGCTGGTTGCTGGTTAATGTGAGTATTGAAGGGCAGGTTTTCAATCACTGTTTTTTACTTATTTTATGGCCTGACAATAGAAACAGAAAAATAACGAGAACAGAGTCGTTGTGAGTTCAGCTGTATTAAAACATGTGCGCACAGAGAGCAGGAGAGAAGTAAACTGGTCTAAGTAGTTGGCAGCAGAACACAAATTCTGAGCTGATGGAGACGCACCTCTTAAAAACAACCTGGTTTGTGTTAGACCTGTGGATCAAATTTAAACAGCGTAACAAAGTGTGATTAGAAAGAAAGAAATAAGCAGAGAGGAAACTGTAAACCAAAGAACATATTTTGTTAAAAAAAAAGAGAAAACAAATAATTTGCAAAATTTACCTTTCAGGTGACTTTTTTTGTTTTGCATCAGTAAGTTTTTCTGTGTCTTTCAAATCCTTGTTTTTGTTTGATTTGTACAGGATTTAGTTTGACTGGCACAAATCTGACTTGTTACCGACGGAGCTGCTTATGTACCAACAAAATGCCTTTTTTTTTCTGGTGGCTGTTTTGCATTGCAATCTTTTTCTTCCAACTTCTTGGTTGTGAGTTGATTTGTCGATTCAATATCATAAATTCATGCCTATTTGAATACATACACCATATCATCTACCATATTAAAAGCAATGACATGAATAACACTGTTCATCTTATCATAATGCAAGGTTCTGTTGGGAAGCTTTGGGCCCTGGCTACTTAATCCTTTAATGTGATCGATGTATGTGTTTGCCATTTATTAAAAGTTGGTGGCACATATGACAGTCGACTAATGTGCTTTAAAAATACGTTTTTTTCCCCTTTTGATGTGAACATGAAGCCCTTTGAAGGGGTAGATAATGTATTACAACAGCCCTGATAACTTACATAACCCTGTACAGTGTGCTGTAAATGATCCTCAATTATGTAAGAGGGCTTCATTTCTGACATGCTTTTGTCTCCCACTTGAAAAGGTTCACGCTCCTGGCTTTGCATCTCAAAGCAAAGCTGCCAACACAGACTTTAGATTTGATATTCTCAGCATTTAAATGAGCTCCCACAGCCAAGCAGGGACCACTCTTTTTTTTTTTTTTTTAAATAAAGTAAAGCCTATGTCTCAGTCAACGTAGGCTTCTCATGAGATAACACCTCTTAATTTACAAATCTTCTTAGACTAATTCCAGACATTTTCAAGCATGAAGCAATGGCGAGATGAGAGAAAGAAAGAGGCCGGAGGGCAGACAGAAATAAAAACAAAGAAAGAGAGAGGAGGATAAAGAATGCGTTTGAGAGAAAGAGATGTGGTTACTCGAAGAGAAAGCAAGTCTTGTCATGTACCAATATAAACCCAACACAAAGGAGGTTGAGTGGCTTTGATGGAAGGAGCGATAGAGCTGTTTCAGATGTTCTCAGATGTTGTAGTCTGAGGAGCAGCTGCTTTGACATGCTGCTTTGTGTGGCGTATTGTGCAGACCAGATGAGAATATATGTTGTTCTCTGTGTGTTAACGAGCAAAACTGACTTGTTAACACAGAGCAGCGTCTCAGGCTGTTTTAAACCCGGCGTCTACGCTCAAAAAACTGCTTTTGTTCTGTAGGAATCTTGGAATTTGTAAACCATAACTCTGCAAGAATCTTTACATTGCTCAGTCCTTCACCATATTCCTGTGTGATGATATTAGTCATCTCATCTATTTAAACAAAATCATTTTAACAAAATTTTTCCGTTGGACTTTGTGTCTTTCTAAATTAAATCTAAATTCATACAGTTGATTTGCTACAAATCTGGTTTGAATATATTTCCAGTAACATTTACGCATTTAAATATATTGTGTCCACATGTTTGTGTTTGCACATTCAGTAATGAAATATTTTTACATTTTGCTTGAGAGATTTGCTATCACAGTTATTGCAGTCGAAGCATTTCATGATTCTGATTGGTTGTGGTTGTCACATGACAGTAAGAATGAGGAAGTAGTGTCGTTCTTAAGGAGCTGGACAGTAAAGTACAGTGGTGAAGCTATCCATCTCCAACGTGCTGTTTCTCTTTAGAAAAGTGATCCAACCACCACACATCAAAACTTTATATTACTTGTGTTTCAGCTTCAAATATCAGTGATTGGTCTTCTTGATTATCGATCATTGGTATGAGCCCTAAAACATGTTGATAAACCATATTGTTTGACCTCTAGTGCCATTATTTTAATGGCTAATTATACCATTAGCCATCACTAGCAGCTCAATCCATATTTCTACATTTTTGTGTCATTACACCTGCATTGTGGAGCTTTCATCTCCCTGTTCTAGCAGTTAGAGTTAACAAACACTGATGCATGCCTCCCCATCTATTCTTCCTGGGTTTCATTTTTTTTACTGGGAGCAACAGAAACTTTCCTTGGACACGTTCAGGTTTTTCCTCCACAGACTTCACCATACTCCTAGTTAGCGTGGCTGTCTCCGTTGCCATGGTTTCCCTCCTCTTCTCACATCTTTACTGGTTAATGCATCACCTCCGTGCCAGCGTGGGAATGTCGCCACAAACCCGCGATTCAAAACTTGTAAAACGCACAGAGCTTTACGTGGCGCTGATGGGCTTCATCGCCATTGTGTGAACTCTTATGGCTCAAGTGTAATCGACATTTGTTAAAGTCCCGCATTCTATAGTTTTACTAACACTTCTGCTTTTAAAGCCCAGGATTTGAAAGAAGCCCGCCCTAAGAGTCGACTCATACTCCCCCTTCATAGACCTGATCTTTTGCCTTTACTCCTTAAGGGATCTATTTCATACTTACACAGCTGCAGTAGTACATCTATCCATCTGTCAGAGGAGATTTAGGAGACAATCTGGAAACACGTCATGGTTGGATGGCGGCGCAGGGTTCCCAAGGCCGTTTTTTATCTTAAGTCTGCTGTGCCATGGGGCTAGCACTGACTCCATACTGTAGCTTGGCCCATAGGTGTGTGTGTGTGTGTGGGTGAGGGTACTTGTGAATGCATATGTGTAAGCGGATGAGCTGTTGGGAAGTGGAAAACGGAGAAAGAGAAGCCAGGCCAAAGAGAAGCAAGGCCAAACTCAAACACATCAGAAAAAGGTCAGCGGTGAAAGAAACAATCAAGAGGAAAAGAAAAAGTGCTGCAAGTGAGGAGGCAGGACAATTTTTTTATTTTTTTTTTTGATGGAGGTGCCTGCAAAAAAACCTCATAGCAATTTTAATACATCTGGTTATAGGAGAGGAAGAGAAAGATAACAAGAAAGAAATCAGCAGGGAAACACATGCAAGACATTGGGGATACACTTTATGATGCACAGACTTTCATAGGAATAGATTAGCTGCATTGTAGGTATCAAAGGCAACGGAAAGATGGAAGCAAGGAGGAATGAATTCTGGGAAACTTGCAGGAAATCTGGTTGGTAATGGTCTATAGAAAAGTATGGGCATGCATGTTGGAATGGATGATCTCTTTTCTCTCACAAACTGAGTATTTTCATTGAATATGTAACTTTTGTGTCAGTATATAAGTGTATCATTGGATTTTCATTATTGAATTTGAATCCTAATACAAGAATAAAGCAATCCATTTGTTTTACTTATTTACAGTAAATGAAATGAAGTTAATCAGATAAAGTTGTCATCTCATAAGAAAAATCTGCACATTCAGCTGTTTCAGTCCCTAGAAATCCAGCTGAATAATGCCTCTTGGCAGCAAGTGTTCTCTCTTTCTGTTTTTCAGTCACATAGTCTTCTGTCAGACTCTTGGATGCGGCCAGTTTTGGGAGCATGGAAACATTTTCTAGGACTCTAAATATTTAAGACTGTCTTTTGGGTTCCTTTTCTTCGAACTTGACATTCTGTGACAGAGTGCGCTTAGTCAACGGTTGTTTGATGACTGTCTGGTCCTTTTCTGTTGTCAGCGAAAGGAATTTTTTTTTTTCCCCCTTCATCCATGGCAGCAAAATATTCCGTGCACATAACTCCTGCAGGTTGAACTGGGCTCAAGTGAATTTTTCCCTCCCTTTCACCCTCCAGACAAACAGAGGAGAGAGCTGGCTTGGGGATCTTGGTCTGAACCGATGTTGATCCAGGTTTTTTGATAACGCTTGCTGAAAAACAAACCCTCTCCCCTACCATTTCTTCATAAACACTGATTTTAAGTATTATTAGAAATACAGAAAGTTGTTACGCCACAGTCTCCATTTTGTTTCCATCTGTTTCCCCATGAAAGCACATGAGGCAGTGCTGTACTCCCTTTGGCGCCATAATCTGAGTCATATCCTGTTGTAATTTCCAGTTTTGCAGTTTGTGCATGTCTGAGAAGAAAGAGAAGAATATGTGTAAAGTTTGTTCTGATGATGCAACCCGATTTCCAAATCTGTTTTATAGGATTACAAAACTCTTGTAGTGTGAGTTTGGCCTTTTTATATGGACACAAATACAAAGAGGGGAATTGTCTCTTTTCTGTCATTGTCTCATGCTGCTGTGTTGAAAACATTTAGTGCATGACTTAATATTTCTATGAATGTAAAATAATTATTCCTAGTTTAGATTTAGTCATCAGAAACAAGAGACCTTTTTATCGGGCTTTCATCAATGGAAAAATTGGTCCATTTTATTGTGTTTTGTTTGGATAAGATGCATTATTACAGTTTATTTGTCAATAAGTCCATATTCCCACCATGACCAGTTTGGAATCAAGTCAAAATAGGTGTCCAACATTTTACTTATTTAATTACATTTTTTTTTTACCATTTCAATAAGAATACAGTAAATAAAACCAGCAAAAATAAAGCAATCCCATTTTATGAGTTATTTCCAGTAAATAGAATCGAGTTCATGTGACAAACTAGTGATCCAAAATTCCATGTTGTTATCTCAGAATAAAAAAAACAAATCTGCACATTCAGCTGTTTGATTCCCTAGACATCCAGCTAAATAATGCTTCTTGGCAGCAACTGTTCTCTATTTCTGTTTTTAAGTCACAGTCTTGTGTCAGACTCTTGGAAGCGGCCGGTTTTGGGGAGCATGGAAACGTTCTCTATGACACTTTAAATATTTAAGACTGTCTTTTGGGTTCCTTTTCTTCTAACTTGACATTCTGTGACAGAGCGTTTTTAGTCAACAGTTGTTTCATGACTGTCTGGTCCTTTTCTGATTTATTTATTTTTCCTCCTCCATGGCAGCTAAATATTAAATAACATTACATGCAGACAACCCCTGCAGGTTGAACTTTGCTCACTACAACTTTTGAGGTTGTCAAATTGTACAAGACCAAATAGAGTACAAAGTGAAAGCAATACTTACATGTCAATATATTCCATTATCACATTCTTACCTGCTTTTAGTCTGTCAGTCCTGCTTCATTTCACTTTCTGTATAATTTTTCCAAGGCAAAGAATGAAATATTTACAGATTTGAAATACTGAAAGATGAATTTTATGAATAACTTTTATAACCTTGGTGCACATTAAAAGCGTGTCTCCAATTCGACATTGGAAAGAAAAATTAAAGAAAATGGACTCCGACACTGTGAGATTTTTATCCACATTCAGCCTCATATGTTTACTTGCTGCAGCATGCATTAGCTCCACTTTCATAGCAGGAGACCTCTGTTGCTTTTACCTTAGATCATAACTACCTAAAGCTAGAGACAGCTCACACTGTGCCATGACCTTCACTGTGTGTTATAGAGTGGATCTGTGTGTGCACTGCAATATGAAAAGTGTTTCGAGCAATTTATAGCATTTTCATATGAAAAAGCAGAGAGAGTGTTTCTTTTGTTTGTTTTATAGCAAAACAGTCATATTGAAATCTCCGTGTTCTGAATTAGCAGTTGTAATCAGAGCTCAGTCAGCCATCGGTACATTTAGCAAATGAGAAAATGAGTCAGACGTGAAGGTCTCGTTACAGACGGAGGCCCTGGAAGACGACGAAGCTGGGGCAAGAGACAGGACACAAACTGTAAGCATGGATGATAACAAACACTTAAACTGTCAAGGGACCCAGTAAAGAGGGAAGTGAAAATTGAACAAGTGAAGAGAAGTAAAGACAGTGTGTGTGTGTGTGTGTGTGTGTGTGTGTGTGCGCGCGCATGCAGTCGACCTGCCACTCATGTTGGCAATTCGAAGGTAAAAGCTTTTACACACCAAGAGCGAAGCTAAATTCTCAGACCGAACCACCGGCTTGTGCTTTGGCGAGAGCTTCTTAAGAGCTTCTGTGTGAAGTCAGTTGTGCTCCATTTATAAAAATATATTTGTGCTTTTTTAAGTAACAAGGCAATTGGTGGTGAGTGACTGATGGAACGTTTCACTAAATGTTGGGAGTGCTCCACTGATTCAGCGTCAGAGAGTCATGATGGGCAGTTTCAAAATGAGATGAAGAGTCTACAGCCACGCTTTGAGCTAAATGCTAACGTCAGCATGCTAATATGCTCATAATGGCAATGCTAAAATGCTAATGTTTAGCAGATGGCTGGGGGTAATATCTATACCACGTTCCATGGCAATCCGTTTCGCAACTGATGGTACATTTCACTCTAACCACAGTCTTTGCAGTGGAAGAGTCCCGAGTGTCTAAAACTGAAGATGCATCAGGTCTGGAGTGCACAAAGAGGATGCTTTTCATTTTCCTCGACATCCACAAGATTGTTTACCGTGGATTCATCCTCCAGGGATTCGACTGTAACATCCCGAGGTGTTGAGGGAGAACACTGGGCGTTTAAACAACCTGAAATGTCTGGGATGGTAATTGGGTGCTCCATCTTAACAACAGGTCTGCTCAGCCTGTTGAAAACTGGATGCACCAACACAATCTTTGAGCACAACCTGCGATGACTGCTTCTTTCACATAAATATGCCACAGGAAAAATGAGGATATCACTACTCTCCGGCACCAGACATGAAAAAATTGCTGAAAATTTCATGGCAATCCATTCAAGAGTTGAGATATTTCAAACTGGACCAAAGCGTTGGACTCACATATGTCAAGACTCGGTGTAGTGAAACATCGCTCCCAAGCTGTGAGCTGTGAGGTCATATCTAATATGATTTCTATTCATAAGACTACTCGAAAAGTAGAAGGTGGCAACATTTATATAAGGTACACAACTTTTTGATCCTACCTTATATTAGAGAGTCTTTATGGTTTACCTTTTCAATTAAGATGCACAAAGAAGGGCCTGGTTATAGGAATAAGACTGGTGACACATTGTTTTAGAAAGTCAAATTGGTGCCACTTTTGCCTCCTTGTTTCAAATCGGGGCATTTATCATCGCTGATGGTATTTAATTTGTCTTTTGATACCATTATACATTCCAACGACCAACAATTTAACACTTTATTGATATAATGAACAGGTTGTTAGACAACATCATGCTTTCACAACAAAAATCATTACAAGATAGAATTTCTTAAGTCTGTCTTAAACTAATCAACATCTGCCAATATGAAACCATTAAATATGATCAATGCTCAATCAGAGACGTATCCAAAAGTTAACTGAAGCCAGTAATATACAATTAAATCCTGTGCTTGTTTCATTTCACTACAGCTCAACGATAAAACACTGTCTGGGGTAACAGAGGATATAAAGTAACAACAAACTGTTTAAAAGTGTACATCTTGTCTCCCCTGATGCCTTGAAATTGAATAAGGCAGGGAAGAAAATCAGTGAAATAATTACAGCGAAAGAGAGAACAGAGGAAAACCTGTTTCATTGTTCCTCTTGGCACCTGAAAATGTGGATGTAACCTTTAAATGGGCTCATTGGTTTCATCAGTGCCTCATAAAACACTACGAACAAAATGTTGTACAAGGTGCCATTTTCATATACACTTGTCTTTCAGGTGTGTGATAGATTACATAATGTATGCACATTGTATTTGCATACTAAACACTGCAAATGAATACTGTGTGGTAGCACAACGCCTGAAAGAGGGGAGAGTCTCCGGATGGGAATATATTCTGGTCGTTGAATGCTCCATGTGCAAACTGGAATATTAATGGCACCCGTGTAAATGTTTTAATTGGAGAATGCTTCATTGTAATTGCAGGCTATAATGGCATTAATATGTTAATGTGAGCGTTTCCAGGGTGACATGTCATTCATAACCGTGTCCTTGCTTTGGTTCTCACTGCAGAGATCATCTAAATCTGCACTCGGGTTCAAAATGTGGTTGTGCCTCTCTTTAAACAGGACTTACGACACAAGTTGAATTTTCTGGGTTGCTACTACTCTCAGTGCTCAGAGAACTGAGGTCACCAGTTTGAATCTCTCCTGTTGGGAGCATGCTGGCGAGCAAAATGAATGCATAATGCTGTCACTTTACTTAGCAACTGCTGCTCAAATGCCCTTGAGGAAGGGCACATAAACCTCATTAACCCCAGCCCTAACCCTTTCTGTTCACTGGCTGCGGTACTAGACACTGGTTGTACACGGCAGCTCCCAAGTGTGAATATTAAAGAGGGTTTCTTTGAAAAAGAGCGCGTGTGTCTTCACTTGACTTTCCCTGGTTAAATATGGGGTACAAAATAGATCTAATCGCGTCCATCAATTGATATATAGCTGCCGGAAGCCAAACACCAGGAGTCGCTGAGAGAGTGCATAAATGGGAAATAAAACAATAAAGCGTCTTAACTCAAGGCTGACAGCACTTTGAGAACAGCACACAGCTGCTTTCCACTCTTCGCCTGCTAAACTAAAAGAAAATAAATCAAAGGCAACCTCCAGTGTTTGCGGTGCTCCATGTAATTATTTACACACGTACTCTGCCAAGGCAATTTTGATTTAACCACAGGTATATACAGTATGTGACTGGATTAAATCCAACGCAATGTATTTCTCCAGGGATGCAAATAAACAGACCACGCTTGTCGAGGCGATTGAAACTGAGCTCACATGGACACGTACAGGTCATTAAATCTAGCGCTGTGGCTGTAGAGCCCGAGACCGCAGTTAGCAAATCTCATCAAAGCGGGGCAACCAACGTTCTCTTACAATGATGATAAAATAATATCTATATTGGACAAACAGAAACTTGCAAATGATTTTTTATACAAGTGTTGCATGCAAGCTAAACTGATGCTTATTAGTGCTAAAATAAGCTCTGGGGCCAAGAGAAGTTGTTTTCAGAGTTCCTCCTCTTAGGTTGATGTTCTCCTATTCTGCAGCTGCACGCCAAAGAATCTAATATTTTAATTCGCTTCCCTTAGGCTACACTAAACATCGCTATGAAACAAAGATGCTCGGTGTTACACTCACATATAAGTATTTTGCACAAACACACATTTCGCAAGGAAAAGACGACAACAGCCACATTGAAAGAGCTCATTAAAATTAATCGAGTACAAAATAGTCCTATAGTTTTAATAACGTTGTTCAACTGATGTCTAAATTTAATGAAGTCTGAATAAATTCAACAAAAACCACAAAACTGCTATTTTCTTTAAATGCTGAATCACTTAGTGTGCCGCCAAACTGATGCAGTTGCATTACTTTTGGAAGTCAAATTTTCTACTTTACATTTTGCTACTAATTTATGAAGTGGTGCAATCAAATGCTGTTTAATTGAACAACCTCGCGGCAAAGTTTTTCTTTGTGAAGGCAGTTCAACTCAGACAGTGTTGATTCTTTGCTGACACTGTGTCAGAGAGGTAAAGATTACACTCATGGCATGTTAGAGACTGTAGTCAGTGCTGTTGTTTCGGTGGACTACATTTACCTAAGAGATGTTCCGATAATGCATATAAATTGACAAAATTCGAAAATCCTTAAAAAAAAAAACACAAAAAAACAACATTTGCTACATCCCATTAGCTATTACAAGTGCATTCAACAGTGAAGATTTTTAAAAAAAAAGCACAAGTAGTGATGTTTGTAGCCTACAAAACCGACCTTTAAATTATTCCATTAATGATGCAGCATGACACTGATACGCAGTAAACAAAACAATCAATAGCCATGTTTCTGTATGATTGTTACGTGAATTTGAAGTGAGTTTTTGAAATGTTGCCAAAAAAAAAAAATCAAAAGGAAAAAAAAAAGAAAATGCTAATTAGTCTTGTTACAATTTACTGCTCTGGTGTGAATAAACTAGGTGGCACATCGTCATGAGAAATTGGCGCTGTAGGCTACGTTACACATGGCTGTAATTAACAGTGTAGAGGAAGCCAGAAACAAAATCTTCAAGATGAAGAAGAAACAACCCAAACTTTTTTTTTTTTTTTTTTCATCTACAAGAGAAAAATAGAGAGAAGTGTTCAGGCTTGTTTTCAATCGGGAAAGTTGTTACTATTATTTCATGTCAGTCGGTATCGGTCATGTTATGCGCTGTCTGGAATCTCTAGAAGTGGAAAAAGCTCATCAGTCATGTGAGTTAAATAGTGAACAAGTAATGATCCAATCCAAAGCATTTAGTGTTTAATGTCTGCCGATACCAAGTCCAATCAGATGCTGTTTTACGAGATATAACACACTTCAAAAATATTAAAATCCATCAAGTGTATCTGCTTGACAACTGAAAAGTTCTGCATCTTCTCTACAAGCTCAGAAAGAGCGAAATCCCGTATTCTCTACATAAATGTCAGAACATGTGTTGTACATTAGCTGTAGTACCTGGTTGTGCCACTTTACATGTGGTAGAGGTACTTAACATGTGGTAAGTCAAGCAGATAGTCCCTCTGATGATGGGCATTCCCATGTTGGCAAGTACAGGGTATTGTGGTAGTTAACTAGCAATTGGCACCATGACAGCAATCTCTCTGACACTTAATGCCCTCCACACCTACTATATTGCAAATAATGTGTTCTGGTGCACCATATACTCTCTTATTCTCATGCATGTGTGGCAGTGGATGTAAACAAAGGATTAAACTTATAAAAGCTGGTAACGATAAGGTAAAAAAAAAAAAAAAATGGTATGATTGGCCTTGATTTTGATCCCTGACAACAGCTTGGGACATGATTAAAATTAAATATTTGTTTTGTCTGAACCTATTCAACAGAAATGTTTTGATCTCCAGTTATGTGCATTAACAATTTTTCGCTAAAGACCATCGTTAAAACTTTTTTTGTAGAAGTCCATTAACTCTTGTGAATGCAATACATCAAAATGTGTATTAAAATACAAACATTGCTTTTAAATTGTTTTTGAGACTGGAAGAGAAAAACAGATACACGATAAAAGATGATTTCATCCAGATTCACCTTTAATAAAACTGGTTATTTGGTATGTTGTGTTTCTGATTTCTGGTATTATGTGTAAAAATAAAAACACAACCTAACAAGGTCCTTTTCAAAGAAGCAGCAGTTAATTGTGCATTAGCTAAAATCACTCCTTCTGTTGCTGTTGACTCGTCCTCTTTACTTAGTCATTTATAATTGATGATGCTGCATGAAAAGAGCACAGTAAAACAATCGACTGTTTGTTTTCATTCTAAAAGTTTAACAAGGATTGCCGTGAATCATAGGTTTCCTGTTTTAGAGAGGGAGGCCTGTATTTAGTTGTTTTACATTGTTTTGTCATTGAAATGTTCTTTCTTTTAAAATGTGCCACCCCTGCTCACTGACATTTTACTTGATATTTGGAGGAACTGTTCTAATATTGAGATGAGTCACCTCTTGATGATCGAAATCTAATGTTAGGCTTCTTTAGTGTAAAAATTCTCTCCGTGCGAATGATTTGTGTGTGTGTGTGTGTGTGTGTAAACAATGGAATATTTAAAACAGATTATATTACAAAACAACACAGTTTACTGCACTGCTGATATGGTCACCCGAAACCTAGGTGGATATAAAAGGCAGCGTCTCTGTCCTCATGGCGCACACAGTTTGGCAGCCTGGACAGCCTTAAAAGCATATTAACCCTGTCTGACAGTAAGTTTAATGGATAAATCCCGAGCCTCTCCACCTGCTCCCTCACTGTTCAGTCTCTCTGCAGGGCAGCTCCGGCTAAAAGCCTCGCATGTAAACAGTGCTCGCTGCTCTTTAGTATGTCGGCACACAGTTGAGTTTGATTCAGCATCTCTTCCTGGATGTAACACAAAAAGACGAAGGTGTTAATGAGTCGACCCAGCAGCTCAGCCCGTCCCTCCTGTGCTGTTTGATTAACGTTACAGCTGCCAGTTTCTGCCGCTGTCAGTCTCTGCAGCAAATCCCTCACTAATTTGGCAAATCTCAGAAGTATCTGCTTGTTTCCTTTCTTGAGATGAGGAGAGACAATTTCCTCCTGGCTGCACCCTGAGGTCTTTACCTCTACTATTTAGCATTAGACTGTTCATTTGCTTTGTCACGCAGTTAAGAAATGACACTCACTTCTGAAAGCAGAGACAGAAACTAAATTGTCTATTTTGTATGTAATTTTCCATACACACTAATCAGTTGCAACTTTACAACCACTGACAGGTGAAGTGAATAACATCAATTATCTTGTTACGGTGGCACCTGTCAGTGGGTGGAATACATTTGGCAACAAGTGAACGGCAAGAAAAATGTGCAGTGGAAGGATCAGAGTGATTTTTGACAGGGAACAAGAAGTGATTGCTGGGTGACTGACTGAAACGGCAGCTGTTGCAGAGTGCTCCCAGTGTGCAGTGGTTAGTACCTGCCAACCATGGTTCAAGGAGGGACAAGCGGCGAACCAGAGGCAGCTTCATGGATGCTCAAGGCTCATCGATGCATGTGTGGTTTGATCTAAGAGGTGAGCTACAGCTGAGAACCTTAATGCGGCTTTGTTAGAAAGGTGTCACAGCGCACAAAGCATCACAGTTCGATGCGTTGTGTCCATGTTGACCCCTGCTCAACACTAAAAGCTCCTACAATGGGCACATGGGCATCAGAATTGGATCATGGAGCGATGGAGTAAAAAAGCCTGGTCTGATGAATCATGCTTTCTTTTCTATTCTGTGGACGGCAGGTTGCATGTGTAGTTTACCTGGTGAAGAGATGTCAGCAGGATGCATTATGGAACGAGGGCAAGCTGGTGGAGGCATTGTGATGATCTGTGCAATGTTCTGCTGGGAAAACCTTGGGTCCTGCATCCATGGGGATGTTATTTTGGCAAATAAACATTGTTGCAGAGCGCCCCATCATGACAGCAGTATTCCCTGATTGCTGCAAACATTGTTCAGGAATGACTCGAGGACCATGACAAAGAGTTCAAGGTGTTGACTTGGCCTCTAAGTTCCACAGATCTGATTGAGCTTTTGTAAGATTTGCTGGCAAAACAAGTCCAATCCATTGGCGGCCCCCAACTTCCAGGACTTAAAGAAGCTGCTGTGTCTTGGTGCCTGATACCACAAGAATGGTAAATGGTCTGCACTTATACAGCGCTTAGTGGTACTCAAAGTGCTTTACAGTGTTTTCTCATTCACCCATTCACACACACATTCACACACCAATGGCGGCAGAGCTGCCATGCAAGGCGCTAATCTACCATTGGAAGCAACTTCGGGTTCAGTGTCTTGCCCAAGGACACTTTGACTGTGGAGGGGCGGGGGATTGAACAGCCAACCTTGTGATTAGAGGACAACCGCTCGACACCTTCTGAGGTCTCTGGAGTCTTCAGAGCAGTTTTAGAGGCACGAAGGGAACATACGCAGTATTAAGCAGGTGGTTTTAATATTGTGGCTGATGGTTATGCTTCAATAATTTGTGAATGTTCATTAAGTCCCCCCGTAGACATAATAAAAGCAAATCTGCCCCTCCCATCAAATTTCCTGCTTGGACTTTAATGTTTTACATTATTATATGTCTCTAAAACGACATCGCCGTATTGCTGAATACCATCATTAGTGCACTTCTGTGATCCCTTCTGGTTCGAGACACCTCTCATTACCACCAAGACAGGAAGTGTTTTTCTCATTTGGCAGCTGTTATGAATCCAAGCTGACACAGATGCAGTGGAACCAACAGCTGAGAGCGTCTCACACAGTCTAGCCTGTTTCGAGCCGTGCAGAGCTTTCTCTGCCTTATAATCTTTTTGTTTATCCTCATATTGATGTGTGTAATGTAACTTTTTGAAAAAAAATATAAAAAATCCTCTTAGAATTTTGCCAACAAAGTAAGTCATAGTTTTTGACAGCCAGCTATTTTGCATAATGACTTTCTGTACAGCAAGCAGCAATACATGACAATGTGGGAAAATAAAAGCAGCAGAGGTCATCACAGCATATATCGGAGAGAAGCATTTCATCTGCTAAATCCTTCATTTTTTCTGTCAGGATGCTTTGGAATCTGTCATCAAGCCTACACGTATATCTTCATCATTTGTTTAAAAAAAGCGAGCTTCAGCTGCACGAATGTACGAAAGTCAGTCTCACCGTAAGAGGTAACCATTCACAATGTGCAGCTGCATTGAGTTGTGTTGCTTTGGGTATCTGCAGTTATTAATGTCTTGATGCTGATTTAAAACACCAGTGATTCAACTGC
The DNA here is from genome assembly GCF_000690725.1 of Stegastes partitus. Lineage (NCBI taxonomy): Eukaryota > Metazoa > Chordata > Actinopteri > Pomacentridae > Stegastes > Stegastes partitus. Next base: position 151,659 of record NW_007578158.1, on the reverse strand, counting down.
TGACCTGATCACTGTTTTAGGAGTTCTGGTTTGTAATTTTGGGCTGCAAGGTGGCGCAGTTGGTAGCACTGTTGCCTCGCAGCAAGCCGGTTCGCGTCCCGGTGAGGACACCCGGGATCTTTCTGTGTGGAATTTGCATGTTCTCCCCGTGCAGCGTGGGTTCTCTCCAGGTTCTCTGGCTTCCTCCCACAGTCCAAAACCATGTTGAGGTTAATTGGTGATTCTAAATTGTCCGTAGGTGTGAATGTGAGTGTGTTTGGTTGTTTGTCTCTTAGTGTAGACTGGCGACCTGTCCAGGCCAGGGTGTCCCCTGCCTTCACCCTAAGTCAGCTGGGATAGGCTCCAGCCCCCCGCGACCCTAGTGAGGATTAAGCGGTGTATAGATAATGGATGGATGGATGGATGGATGGATGGTTTGTGATTTTAAAGCCCTGGCCTTCCTGGTATCGGCAATGGAATCCTACATTAACTCACAATTCTTCTGTACAGAACAATTGGGCAGTATCGATAAATCTTCTGAGAATGTTTTGTCAGTGTTGCACCAATTAGTTTGAACTGGATAAAGGCTGTCATTCAAATCTGAACAAACCACAGCCATTCATTTGTAATGAAGCTAATTCCCGAAGTTTTTAAGATCTTAGCTCTCAATAAATGATAACCGAATCTTGTTTTATCCGAAACTGAATTTTGATCTTAACTTTTATTTGGGTTTTAAGATGTCTGCCAGCCAAATAGGTATAAATGTAGTTAAAAATTGTTGCGCGTGTGTCTGCGCTTTGCATTATTCAACAACTGTTCAACGCATCCAATTTAGCGGATGTGCTGCTGGGAATCCAAGGAAGTGCAGTGTCGAGTGTCACGTCATTTGGATGAGAAGATCTTGAGAAATTCAAAAACATTAAATGACAGTCGGGTTGAGTTATCACCCTCATCATCAATCATGACAGCGGTGCACCGTAAAGATGGCTGAACTCAACAGCGTATAGATTCTACCAGAGAACAAGCAGCATCTATAAAACTCTCACTTACAATGATTGAAAGTGCGGAAGTATGTCAAACAAAGAGCTCTGTAAATGCAAGAAATGGATGCAAATCAGAAAAGTTGCGAGTACAACTGCAAAGCATGAAAGCCAAAGTATCCCTTTGTAAGCACTGTAGCGACAGACAGCACCACCCTGTGGCCAAGCAACCAGCTAATTTTGAAGAAGCACCTGATTAGTTCAGTGATAAATGAAAATGCAGTTTCATTTCACTGCAGGATATAATAATTAAGGTTTGATTACTTTT